>NW_024070200.1:15048122-15201751 GCF_014754425.2 Oryx dammah
CCCACCCCAAACTGTGTATGGTTTTGTTAAAGGATCGGTTCTTTGCACTCCTTGAAATGTAGTTGGTATCTTCAGTCGTGTCCGGAGTGGATAGCCTTTCCCTTCTGCAGGGCATCTTCCCAACCCAGGGATCACCCACATTGCAGGCAGATTCTTTACCAGCTGAGCCACAAGGGAAGCCCAAGAATACTGGAGTGGGTAGCCTATCCCTTCTCCAGTGGATCTTCCTGACCCAGGAATCGAACCGAGGTCTCCTGCATTGCAAGCGGATTCTTTACCAACTGAGCTGTCAGGGAAGCAGTTGGTATCTTCAGCCTGGTTATTTGTCTCAGTCTTGGTTTATGTCTGTGAAAATTAATATATAGAAGCCTCATTTAAAAAGCACTCAGGAGGTCAGAAGGGGGAGTGCTCATGCCTTACCATTCCATACCGATTTCAGACCCAACAGGAAGAAAGTTCAGTTCAGTCCTGTTGAGTTGCTCAGTCGTGTCCGACTCTTTGCGACCCCATGAACTGCAGCATGCCAGGCCTCCCTGTCCATCACCAACTCCCGGAGTTCACCCAAATCCATGTCCACTGAGTCAGCGATGCCATCCAGTGATCTCATCCTCTGTCATCCCCTTCTCCTCCTGCCCTCAATCTTTCCCAGTGTCAGGATCTTTTCAAATGAGTCAGCTCTTTGCATGAGGTGGCCAAAGTATTGGAGTTTCAGCTTCAGCATCAGTCCTTCCAATGAACATCCAGGACTGATCTCCTTTAGGATGGACTGGTTGGATCTCCTTGCAGTCCAAGGAACTCTCAAGAGTCTTCTCCAACACCACAGAGTTTTTTTTATAGAGGTGGGTAATTTCATAGACTAATGAATAGGAGGAGTATGCCAGCTATTTTGAGGAAGAGGTGAGGATTTCCAGGAATTGGGTGACTGCCCACTTTTTGACATTTGTGGTCAACCTTGGAACTGTCATGGTGCCTGTGGGTGTGTCATTTAGCTTGTTGATGTGTTAAAATGAACATATATTGAGGCTCTGCTGCTGCTGCTGCTGGTAAGTCGCTTCAGTTGTGTCTGACTCTGTGAGACCCCAGAGACGGCAGCCCACCAGGCTCCCCCATCCCTGGGATTCTCCAGGCAAGAACACTAGAGTGGGTTGCCATTTCCTTCTCCAGTGCATGAAAGTGAAAAGTGAAAGTGAAGTCACTCAGTCGTGTCTGACTCTTAGTGACCCCATGGACTGCAGCCCACCAGGCTCCTCTATCCATGGGATTTTCCAGGCAAGAGTACTGGAGTGGGTTGCCATTGCCTTCTCCATATTGAGGCTCAAGGTCTAGTAAAAGTCGACTTCTTCCCCATCTTGGACCTATTTGGTTCTAATCAGTTTATGTCTGTGCCTTCCGGCTCTGTCAGTCTTTTAAAGGTCGTGCCCTGCCCTCTTCCCTCCTGTTTCACAGGAAGATACTTTATCCATTTTTCAAGGTTGTTTGCTATACAAACTTTCTTGAAGAGACAGTCTGGAACAAAACCTGTCAGTGATTCTGTTTGCAAGATTTGAAGAAACATGAGAGAACCACAGAGAATTTTCTCTCAACATAACAATACAGATTTGAGTTTCTAAGCACAGATGTTATTTTATGTATAACATTACCCATCTAATTGCTAAATCTTCACTTCCTAATCAGCTGCAGTGATAAAGAGAAATTATTCTAATCTCTTGACTGTGTTCTCATCTTATTTTACAAAAATGGAGTGCGTATAAAAAGCTTGTTAGATGAGATTATATCTGCTCTCGTTTCTTATTATTTTATTTTGTATCTACTGTTTAAAGTATTGCACAGATATTTAGAAAACATGGGTGCTATTTTTGAGTAATTTATGTAACCAAGAGGTAAAATAATAACCACCCCAGGCACTTATTAGCTATGGAATAGTTTGCCTTACTTGTAGAGTGGAGAAGGAATGTTAAACATGCTTGTGATATTTTATGCCTGGAAGAAGCCTCGAGCAGTAACCATTGCTCCATGAATATTTTGATTCGATGACTGAAGTTGCCAGATGTCTTTGAATCCTTCATTTCCTCATCCATTTTCCACTTTATCATGCTTCTGCTTCTACTCCTTTCATTTCCTTAAAGCCTATAAACTCCTGTTGATTCTAAATTCAAATAATCAAAGAACCTGGATGCTAAATTTGTGTGTGTGAGTTATAGCATACTTTTACAAAAAAAATCAAAATAGAAAGATAATATGTAACAAAGTCCTGACAAGGCTTAGTTCAAAAGCATGACTTCCACAGCATATTTCAAGGTCAGTGCAGTTTCAGTTTGTCTTCCTAATTCTAACGATAACACATCCAACAACTATAACAGTAACTGCTATTTACTGAAGGCAGATTATTTGCAAGCTACATGCCAGAAGCTTTGTTATTCCTAATCCTCAGAATAGTCCTTCAGTGCAGGTGTTATCTCTAATTTATAGATCAGAAATTGAGGTTCAGAGGTTAAAGTTTACTTACCCTAGGTAACAACCCAAGACCTTTTAGGATCATGCAATTCTTTTGAATTATCAAATGCAGAGGTCATCATGTTTAAGGTGTCTTTTAAAAATTGATAAACCCAAACTTGCTATCCCTTACTGTTTCTGTTCTAAAATGTTCAATTCATTTTTACATCCATTTTAAAGGCATACATCATGCATTTACATTAGCTAAAATCTGAATTTAAATATGTATATATGTATCTCTTTTTCTCACTATGTATATGTATACATATATACATAACATTTCATCACCAATTAATGACATGGATTTTTTTCTCTTTGGAAGCCTTCTTTGACATATCTTGTTCCTTATTTTCTTACCCCTCTGTGATCACTTAAAGCTATATTTAAGTGAATATATTTATATGAGTGAATATATATATTTATATATTAAATATATGTATATATTTTTAATAGAAGTAAAATATTTTATAATTAAATGATAATATAATATATACAAAATAATAATATAATTAATATATTAAATATATTTACATATATTAAATATATATATTTATATATTTATAAGTGAATATATTTATATTCCCTCAACTATAGCATTTAACACCTTGTCCTGTAATCAGATTTTTAGGTGATTACTGGGCCTCTATAAGGCCCTGGAGAATAGGAACCGTTTTCTATCTATCTTTCTATCTGTGGGGTCTAGTCTAGTAATTGGAACTTCATTAGTGATAAACTTGTTTTTAAATGTAAGAAAACGTGACTGTTTTACACAATACACATTACAGGCACTGCTGGGGCCTTAATTTTTAATTTATAAAAAGGGCTGTTATACTTCACCAGTTTTATTTTAATAGTTTTGAAGAGTCACTGTGAATATTAAAATAATCAACATATTCTATAGAATTTGCTGATTAGCCTAGAGTATGAACCATACTGCTTTTCTCTGTGACCTATTTCTTTCTAGCCATGGTCTGGAGGAAATTTGAGTGGTTATGTAACCTAATGCCTTATCATTAGGCAGCTTGTAACCTAAACCAGATTAGACACCGTTCTCTTCTCAAACACTGCCTGAAAAGACAGTTCTACAGCTTTACTTGGCACCACATCCTGAGAGTTTGTGTCACTGAGAAAATGTTTCTGAATGCGGAATCTGGATCTTCTAATTTGGAATTTCAGCACTATGTGTACTAAGTTGCTTCAGTTGTGTCTGGCTCTTTGTGACCCTGTGGACTATAGCCCCCCATGCTCCGTGGGATTCTCCAGGCAGGACTACTGGAGTGGGTTGCCACACTCTCCTCCAGGGGATCTTCCCAACCGCGGGATCAGACCTGCATCTCTTATGTTTCCTGCATTGGAGGGCAGGTTCTTTACCTCCAGTGCTGCCTGGGAAGCCCTTAAGCACTAGAGGTTAAGCACTGCAGGTTAGGTCAAATGTTCTACAGAAGTGCGAAGTGAAGTGAAGTCGCTCAGTCGTGTCCGACTCTTTGCTACCCCGTGTACTGTAGCCTGCCAGGCTCCTCTGTCCATGGGATTTTCCAGGCAAGAATACTGGAGTGGGTTGCCATTTCCGTCTCCAGTGGATCTTCCCAATGCAGGGAACAGAAGTGTAGAAACTCTGTAGAGACTTATTAAATAAGAAAGGCTGGTTCATGCTCCTTCAGCAAAAGCAACCCAGTTTCAGTGGCTTAAAACCACAAAGGTTTATTTCTCACTCATAGTATGTATCCAACATGGGGCAGCACTAGGGGCTTTGCCCTGCTTTGTCTGGGATCCAGGTTGAGCAGCTGTTATTATCAGGAGCAGTGCCACGGCAGAGGGTAAAGAAAGGTAATGGCAAATCATTCACTAGCTCTTAAAACTCCTGAATGCAAGTAACACATGTCACTTTTCATGTGTTATTGGCCAAAGCAAGTCATATGGCAACCTCTAACTTCAGATAGGTAGAAAAGCGCAATCAAAAGGCACATTCCCGGAATGAGAGAAAGTCAGAATATTTGTGAGCAGTTCCCATGACTACCATAGATTCTCAACAATATTTTCTCCAGGCCAGCATGAAATGAATTCTAGGACAAAAATATTTTTGGCTGCCCTGGTACAACAACTAGTTTTGAGAATAAATATTTTTATAGCATATTTGATTTTTTTTGGTCTTGTTTGAATATTCTAGGTATTAAACAATATAGAGTAATATAATCATGATGTTTCTACTGTCTCAACCCTCCTGTTAAATTCTACTCCATTTCAGACACCAGTGAGTATAGAGACTTAATCATTAATCAGAAATATTCCACAACCATGTTTTCAGACATATGACCTTCACACTGACTATACTCTTCTATTAGTCATTCCTCAAGTACATATAGCGTGCCCAACTCTAGGGGATGCAACGGTGCACAAAGGAGACTGCCCTCATGGAAACGTTTTGGTGTTCTGGAGTTTTATGTAGTGGATTTCATTGTGGATCTCCTTTTATTTGTTCTGCTGGGACTCCCTGGATTTCTTGAATTTCTGGATTCATGCATTTTTTTTTAAATCATCTCTTTTTCATATCTCTTCAAAATAGACTCTTCCTTTCTCTCTCTCTCTTAGACTTAAAAAGATTTCTGTTAAAACTTCTCAACTCATAATTTTTTCAGGTATATGTTAAAGTTCACAAGCTATCTTTTTATCTTGTGTCTAATCTGTTGTTGAACCTATCGTTTGAGTTTTAAATCTCAGTTATTACTGTTTTCACATCTAGACATTTTATTTGGTTCTGTAAAATAGGGGCTTGCTTATTCTTTATAGTATTTAGTTCCTTGCTTATTCTTTATAGTCCTTTGTTCCTTGCTTTAAATCTAATGTATTTATAATTACTGTTCTATATTCTGGGTTTGTTGGCTCTAATATCTGAAATAATTGAAAGTCTATTAATTCTCAGGTTTGGTGCCTGCTTTTTGGAAGTGTTCACTAATATTTAAATGTAAGTCACTCATTTTTCTTGGAATATTGGGAATTCTTTGGCTTGCATATCTATGTGTATTAACAGTCCAAGACTAATTTAAATCAAGTTTTTGTCTTAAGTTTTTCCCCTTACAGATTGGCAACAGTGATGAAAATGTTATTTTAGTTTTATGTAGTAGTTTCCCCTCTTTATACAGAATTGTGATAAACATATCTTTGAATTCTGTATATAATGTTAACAAAATAATCTTAATTTTTGAAATCTCACCAAAACATATATTTAAAAAATTCACTCCAAATGTTAAAACTGTAAAAATGACAATGTTTTCTATATATAGATTGTTTACTGCTTTATATAAAGAAGAAAAAAAAAATCACATATGCTTTGTTAAGGAAATCTACCCAGAATAAGGTTTTTAGGATAAAAGACCAAAGACAGAAATCTCAGTCTTTGCTCTTGAGACCTTCGACTAATTTGGTAAGGTGCACTTATTATGAAAAGTCATGTATTTTACTCAAAGTCTACTGATTTAAACAGTAATGACATTTAAAAGTACCTTCATCTTTGATCAAACAACTGAGTACCATAGCTTAGTCAATGTGACACATAAAATTAAGCATGGCACTTGGCCGGAATCTTGGCAGGTTGTTTGGCACTGGGCAGGTGTTCCCATACTTTGGAAGGTGTACCAATAGCTCTACTTTACTGATTCTGTTTACTAGCTGCTGCTCCAAACTGAAACTTGCTCACCTTTCTTTCTAATATTACATGCAATTTTCCCTAAATGGCAGACTCCTTCTGGTAGAGGTAGGTGTATCCAGTGATGAAGAGTCCCTGTGTGACCACACAACATTCTGGCTCATGGCCCCATGACCCTGGGAGGGGTCACACCAACCAGATTGGCTCCCTTTCAGTCTAAAATGCAGTCCTGTAGAGACATTGGCGTCTACAGGAACGTGGCAGTGCAAGGAGTGCTGGACAGTGTCTTCTACTCACAAGAAACTATCAGGTTGAATCTTCCTTCTGCATAGGATGAACTCTCCATAATTTTCTACAGAGGCTAGATTTAGGTCTTGAAGAAATAAGTCAAGCAGGAACAAATCATGCTAAACAATTTAGGCTCTTTTTGACATGGTGAGGCATCCAACCTCGTGCTCATCATCCCAGAATATAACCTCCATGGTCCTGATTCTCAAGCGTCTGGAGTTGGCCAGGTGAATTTTTCATGAGGAATTTTTCAGATAAATCATCCATGTGGAAGTGTTATCCTTGAGACCAATGTCAGTCTAGTTCAGTTGCTCAGCTGTGTTCAGTTATTTGTGACCCCACGGACTGCAGCACAGTGGGCTTCCCTGTCCATCACCAACACCTGGAGCTTGCTCAAACACATGTCCATCAAGTCAGTGATGCCATCCAACCATCTCATCCTCTGTCATCTCCTTACACTCCTGCCTTCAATCTTGCCCAGCATCAGGGTCTTTTCCAATGAGTTGGTTCTTCACATCAAATTTTCAGCTTCAGCATCAGTCCTTCCAATGAATATTCAGGACTGAATTCCTTTAGGATGTACTGGTTGGATCTCCTTGCAGTCCAAGGGCCTCTCAAGAGTCTCCTCCAACACCACAGTTCAAAAGCATCAATTCTTCAGTGCTCAGATTTCTTTACAGTCCAACTCTCATATCCATACATGACTACTGGAAAAAAACATAGCTTTGACTATCTGGACCTTTGTTGACAAAGTAATATCTCTGCTTTTTAATATGCTGTCTAGGTTGTTCATAGCTTTTCTTTCAAGGAGCAAGCGTATTTTAATTTCATGACTGCAGTCAACATCTGCAGTGATTTTGGAGCCCCCCCAAAATAAAGTCTCTCATTGTTTCCGTTGTTTCTTCATCTATTTTCCATGAAGTGATAGGACCAGATGCCATGATCTTAGTTTCACATTCAAGAAGCTCTTTAGTTCTTCTTCATTTTCTGCCATAAGAGTGGTATCATCTGCATACCTGAGGTTATTGATATTTCCCCAGCAATCTTGATTCCATCTTGTGCTTCATCCAGCCTGGCATTTCACAAGATGTAAAAAAAAAAAAAAAAAGTGAAAGAGGAGAGTGAAAAAGTTGGCTTAAATCTCAACATTCAGAAAACTAAGATCATGGCATCTGGTCCCATCACTTTATGGCAAATAGACAGGGAAATAATGGAAACAGAGAGAGATTTTATTTTTTGGGGCTCCAAATTCACTGCAGATGGTGACTGCAGCCATGAAATTAAAAGACACTTGCTGCATGGAAGAAAAGCTATGACCAACCTAGACAGCATGTTAAAAAGCAGAGACATTACCTTGCCAACAAATTTCTTGTTACAAAGACATTAGTTTGCATACAGATTGCTCAGGAGGCAGATCAGGTAGTTTGGTATCCCCATATCTTTCAGAATTTTCCACAGTTTGTTGTGATCCACATAGTCAAAGGCTTTGGTATAGTCAGTAAAGCAGAAGTAGATGCTTTTCTGGAACTCTCTTGCTTTTTTAATGTTACAACGGATGTTGGCAATTTTATCTCTGGTTCCTCTGCCTTTTTAAAACCAGCTTGAACATCTGAAAGTTCACGGTTCATGTACTGTTGAAGCCTAGCTTGGAGAATTTTGAGCATTACTTTACTAGCATGTGAGATGAGTGCAATTGTGAGGTAGTTTGAGCATTCTTTGGCATTGCCTTTCTTTGGGATTGGAATGAAAACTGACTTTTCCAGTCCTGTGGCCACTGCTGAATTTTCCAAATTTGCTGACATATTGAGTGCAGCACTTTCACAGCATCATCTTTTAGGAATTGAAATAGCTCAACTGGAATTCCATCACCTCCATTAGCTTTGTTCACAGTGATGCTTCCTAAGGCCCACTTGACTTTGCATTCCAGGATGTTTGGCTCTAGGTGAGTGATCACATCATCATGATTATCTGAGTCATGAAAATCTTTTTATATAGTTTTCTGTGTATTCTTGCCACCTCTTTTTAATATCTTCTGCTTCTGTGAGGTCCATACCATTTCTGTTCTTTATCGTGCCCATCTTTGCATGAAATGTTCCCCTGGTATCCCTAATTTTCTTGAAGAGATCTCTAGTCTTTCCCATTTTGGTATTTTCCTCTGTTTCTTTACATTGATCACTGAGGAAGGCTTTCTTTTCTCTCCTTGCAATTCTTTGGAACTCTGCATTCAGATGTTTATATCTTTCCTTTTCTCATTTGCTTTTCACTTATCTTCTTTTCACAGCTATTTGTAAGGCCTCCTCAGACAACCATTTTACCTTTTTGTATTTCTTTTTTTGGGGAATGGTCTTGATCCCTGCCTCTGTTCAATGTCATGGACCTCTGTCCATAATTCTTCAGGCACTCTATCAGATCTAATCCTTTGAATCTATTAGTCACTTCCACTGTATAATCATAAGGGATTTGATTTAGGTCACACCTGAATGGTCTAGTGGTTTTCCCTACTTTTTTCAATTTAAGTAGCCTGTGTCCGTAGCCTCAATTTTGTAACTTAAATGTTTTTTTCTGACACTTTCCTAAAAGAAGAGGAGTTATAACCAAGTTTATCTCATTCAGATTCCTAGTTGGATGCCTCTATAATGGTTCTTAGCCAATATGTGGATATTTGCCATGAGTGAAACTTGACTTAATAAAACCATAGGTAGAAAAAGAGTTGTGCTCATGTTTAGGAAAGTGATATCAACAAACAAAAAGATACACCAAAAAATGTAATTTTATATCTATAAAAAGAAAAGTCAACTTCAGTTGTAGAACTTTCATAAACCAAGTCCTTAAAATATCCCATTACTCTTAATCACACAGCTGCTAAGTATACTGTGCATATAGTATACTTAGTACACATAAAGTTGTTGAAAATTTAAGCATATAGGCTTGAAGCTTTCTGCTCCATTCAGATAGTATGAATTTAGGCTATAAACCCACATGAAGGCCAGCTGTGTTTACAAATAAACTTGAGATAAGCAGTTTTCTTTGCAAGTCTCAGTGGAGATTAGGGATCATTACTAATTTATTCTTAGTTTGGGAGTGTTGTTCTTTAGAGTCCCATATTTATTCGTAGAGAGTTTCTGTTCTTTTTTTTTTTCACATTTATTTATTTTTTAATTGAAGTATAATTGCTTTACAGAATTTTGTTGTTTTCTGTCAAGCATCAACAAGAATCAGCCATAGGTAAACCCATGTCCCCTCCCTCCTGAATGTCCATCCCAGCTCCCTCCCCATCCCACCCTCCTAGCTTGTTACAGAGACCCTGTTTGAATTCCCTGAGTCATACAGCAAATTCCCATTGGTTATCTATTTTACATATGGTAATGTAAGTTTCCATGTTACTCTCTCCATACATCTCTGCCTTCCCCTCCTCCCCTCTCCTTGTGTCCATAGTCTATTCTCTATGTCTGATAGTTTCTTATTAGATGCCGCAATTTAAGTCTTACTTCTCAGGCCCTCAAGGGTTGTAAAAAATGAAAAATTCAGGTTCACCTGGTTTGGCAAATGGACTCAAGGCCTAAATTAACCTTACTGTTCTATTTTCCCCTCTAGGTTTCAGTTTTACTATGTTTTTTGCTTGCATGGGTGTATGTTCAGTCACTCGGTTGTGTCCAACTCTTTGCAACCCTATTGACTGTAGCCTGCTAGGCTCCTGTGTCCATGGGATTTTCCAGGCAAGAATACTGAAGTGGATTGCCATGCCCTTATGCCCATGCCCTTTCTGACCCAGGGATCAAATCCATGTCTCCTGCATTGGCAGGGGGATTCTTTACTGCAGAGCCATCGGGGAAGCCTATTCTTTAATTCTTTGCCATCTTATCCATCCAATAAGGTTTTAAAATATTTTATCCAGCATTTTATGTTTTCTGTGCAGTGTTTATCAGTGTATTTAAGTTTACCATATTGCAGTTGTGTATATAGATTTTCAAAAATTATAACTATGTGAGTAAATCAGTGCAAATTTGAGCTTTACAAATAAACCTGTAAATATCAATATTGACCAATATAAATCCATGAAAGATTCTTGAAAACAATAACAGCTAATATTTATTATATTCCTCCCCCACTGTGCCAGGCACTGATCTAAGCATTTAAAATTTGCTAAAACTTTTAATCTTCATAATAATCTTATGATATATATACTATTATTATCTCAGTTATATATATGAGACACTGAGGCACAGACAAGTTATTTTTCTGTTTTCTTAAAATGCAGTTCAAGTTATGCTATTAAGTGATAAAATGAGAATGCAAATCTAGGCAGTCTGAATCCAGATTATATTGCTTCACATTTAGTTAACTATTAATATATACAAAAGTCCAATGAAAATGGCATCGAGTGGGGTTAATGGTGATTTAGTGATTTTGAAGGAAGTGAGTAGGAGCTTGGGAGGGTTCAGGAGGAAGAATATTGACTAGAACTTTAAATTCCTTCATCTTATCTCTAAGGCTGCTCATATCCACTGAAATAATTTAAATTATTGAGATTAAGTTCTCCAACCTCCTTTTTTATCTAAATCTATTGACATTTTCACTCTTCCTCTTGTTCTCTGCTCCTGACCCAAGAAAGAGTCTCCATCTTTCCTTTCCAAGAGTGATCCTCCATCTGGGTTCCCTTGGACCCACTTTGTAAATATTTTTTTCTTTAATTTTTTCCTTCCTTCTTAACTAGTTTATTTTTCTGCCTACCAAATGCACTTCTATTATATTTTTTGTTGGGACTTCCCTGGTTGTTCAGTGGTTAGGACTCTGCACTCCTAATGTAGGGGCCTGAGTTGGATCCCTGGTCAGAGAACTTGATCTCACATGCTCTAACTAAAGATCTGGCAAAGTGAAAGTGAAAGTGAAGTTGCTCAGTCATGTCTGACTCTTTGCGACCCTATGGACTGTAGCCTGCTAGGCTCCTCCATGTATGGAATTTTCCAGGCAAGAGTACTAGAGTGGGTTGCCATTTCCTTCTCCAGTGGAACTTCCTGACACAGGGATAGAACCTGGGTTTCCTTCACTGCAGGCAGACTCTACCATCTGAGCCACCAGGGCCTCCTAAAGATCTGGCATGCCACAGCCAAATAAATAAAATAAACTTTTTGTCATTCAAAGTATCAATGCCATAAACTGTCTTCCTTCTTTTTTAAGTGTTTTGAATGATAATAGTGGTCAGAGAATAATGACCTCCCTTGGGTGTTCAGATCCTTGTCCCTGGCAAAAGGTATTTTTATATATATGATTGAATTAAGGATCCAGAGATGGGGAAATCCTGGATTATCTGAATGGGCTCAATGA
This sequence comes from Oryx dammah, assembly GCF_014754425.2. Classification (NCBI taxonomy): domain Eukaryota; kingdom Metazoa; phylum Chordata; class Mammalia; order Artiodactyla; family Bovidae; genus Oryx; species Oryx dammah. The sequence goes on from NW_024070200.1 coordinate 15,059,872, forward strand.
AATCACAGGGATTCCTAAAAATGGAAGAGTGAGGCATAAGATAAAAGAGTTTCAAAGATGGTACACTGCTGGTTTTGAAAATGTGTGAAGAGGCCATAAGCTAAGAACACAGAATGCCTTTAAAAGCTAAGAAAGGCAAGGAAATCAATTCTTCCTCAGAGCTTCCAGAAAGAAAACAGGTCTCCTGACTCCTCGATTTTAGCCCAGTGAGATTCATCTTATATTTCTGACCTTCAGATCTGTAAGAGAATACATTTGTGTTTTTTTCAGACACTCAATTGTACTATTTTTTTTTTTTTTTTTTTGCAATAGCAGCAATAGGAAAGTAATACTATGGAAAGAACATACATACTATGGAAAGTAATACATAGGAAAGAACCTATGACTCTGCCTCTATATCTTCACCACCAGAAATTCTGTGCTCAGCTTCCACCAGTCTACCCAAAGCGCTCTCTCTGAGGTTTCCATAATCTACTCATCAGTCACTGCTGACTTCTCTGAGATTGGGGAGGCTTTCATTTGCAGAAAAAAATAACTTTGATATTTAAAATTATCATTCAATTTTTGAAGTTACCTGTGAAAAAAAAAAAAAATCTCAAACTAACAACCAAAAACCCCAAAAGTTCATGCATTAACTCTCAGGTTCACCTTACAAATCTTATTCTTTTTATAAGTTTAGCAATTTTTAGCTATCACTTTTCAAGGAGCTTTGGATTAATATTCAAGAACATTCACAAACATAGTTAATTAGACTCACTGAAACCTTTCAACCTTTACTTTTGAGTTTAATACCTTTGATTTATCTCACAAACACTATAATCTATTTTTATAAGCAAAATCTTCTCAAGGCTCTTAATTCTTATAAATCTGAAAAAAATGAGTAAACTTGTTAATATAGTAAAATCTGATTTCTCTTAATAGTAAGATTCCAACTAAAATCACCAATCTAAATCAATTATTCAAGTACTACTTAAAAATTCATAGTGTACAACCTATAGATAAACATCAGGATAGACAGTTTAACCTAGCATTTCCAAAATTAAGTGAATAAGAACCATTCCCCCCCATCTCATCACTTGTTAACACCCACACAGCTAGCAGTTTGGGAGATGCTGCTCACCTCTGTCTGTTTTGTTCATTCTCATTATCTCACTTCAGCTCAGTCCCTCATTAGCTCCCACCTAGACTAGTTTATTTAGTCTTCTAAATAGAAGCTCAGATTCTTTTCATTCTCATTTTACATCTATTCTTTAAATGCCACCAGGTGATCTTTGTACAACACATTTCTTTTTTTTTTTTTTAATTGGAGGATACTTGCTTTATAATATTGTGTTGGTTTCTGCCATACATCAATATGAATCAGCCATTTTCATATTGGCTGAATCAGAGGTATACATATGTCCTCTCCATCCTGAACATCCCTCCCACCTCCCACCTCATTCCACTCCTCTAGTTTGTCACAGAGCACCTGATTTGAGCTTCCTGCATCATACAGCAAATTTCCACTGGCTATTTTAAGTATGGTTATTTATATGTTTCCATGTTACCCCTCTAAATTCTTCCCACCCTCTCCTTGCTCTACTGTGTCCACAAGGCTCTTCTGTATGTCTTCATCTCCATGGCTGCCCTGCAAATAGGCTCATTAGTACCATCTTTCTAGATGCCATATATATGCATTATTATATGATATTTGTTTTTCTCTTTCTGACTTCACTCTATATAATGGGCTCAAGGTTCACCCACCTCACTAGGATTGACTCAGATGTGTTCTTTTTATGGCTGAGTAATATTCCATTGTATATATGTACCGCAGCTTCTTTATCCATTCATCTGTTAATGGATATCTAGGTTGCTTCCATGTCCTTTGTTGTTGTTGTTCAGTCACTCAATCATATCTGACTGTTTGCGACCCCATGGACTGCAGCATACCAGGCTTCCCTGTCCTTCACTATCTCCTGGAGTTTGCTCAGACTCATGTTCATTGAATCGATGGTGCCATCCAACCGTCTCATCCTCTGTTCCCCTCTTCTCTTTTTGCCCTGACTCTTTCCCAGCCTCCGTGTCTTTTCCAATGGGTCGGCTCTTTGCTCAGGTGGCCAAAGTATTGGAGCTTCAGCTTCAGTGTCAGTCCTTCCAATGAATATTCAGGATTGATTTCCTTTAGGATTGACTGGTTGGATCTCCTTGCTGTCCAAGGGACTCTCAAGAGTCTTCTCCCACACCGCATCTTGAGTGTGTCAATTCTTTGGCACTCAGCTTTCGTTATGGTCCAACTCTCACATCTGTACATGACTACTTGAAAAATCACAGCTTTGATTATATGACTTTGGTGGCAAAGTGATGTCTCTGCTTTTTAATACAATGTTTAGGTTTGTCATAGCTTTTCTTCCAAGGAGCAAGTGTCTTTTAATTTCACAGCTGCAGTTGTTGTCTGCAGTGATTTTGGAGTGTCAAACTCTTTGTGACTCCATAGACTGTAGCATGCCAGACTCCTCTGTCCATGGAATTTTCTAGCAAGAATACTAGAGCAGGTTGCCATATCCTACTCTAGAGGATCTTCCAAACGTTTAGGATTTAGGTTCTTCTATTTTCTTTTGTTCGAGTGATAGTCCCTTCTGTAGAGGTTTATAGCTCTTTAATTTTCTGTCATGTTTCTTTGAAAATGGTACTTAAAGTGAATAAATGTCCCTCTATTGACAGGAAAAACAAAAGCTGGAATAATGCTGTCAGTTTAGCTGTTTTATTACTTCTGAATTTATCTTTGTCTGAGATCTGAACCTTTCATTTGAACTTCGTCTTGTTGGTGTTTTTCAGACATTACTTTCCAAGTCCCACAGTAGTCAAATTAAGCCACAATAATTGTAATTAATTACACCAATCCTTCATGTTGCTTTTATAACAAAACAAAAAGCTTTAAGCAGCACTTTCTTGTGTTTCTTGAGTCTACCCAGGGGGCGCTAGTGATAAAGAACCTGCCTGCCAGTGCAGGAGATAGGAGAGGTGGGTTTAATCTTCCCCTGGGTGGGGAAGATCCCCTGAAGGAGGTCATGGCAACTTACTCCATTCTTGCCTGGAGAATCCCGTGGACAGAGGAGCCTGGTGTGGGCTACAGTCCACAGGGTTGCAGAGTCGTACACAATCCTGCCATCTTAAATTTCTTCTAATAGATTAAACATGATTTTTTTCCCCCAAGAACCTTGGGATAGCTTCCGTTAGGAGATGCTGCTGTGATTAGAGAAGGGAACAGTGTTGTGCCTGCCATTTGAATAAGGAGGCAGTAAGGCCTATAATGCTGAGCTTATCAAAGGGGAAGCTTGAAATATACATTAAATATACATCAAAGGGAATTTAATATAGGCAAAGTTAAAAATAAAAAGGTCCATTTCATGGAGAAGTGTTAATAAAAAATTGCAGTCTTAAAAAGAGACTTATCATCTGGGAAAAACTGTCTGAAAAGGGAAGATATAACATTAGCTGGTGACAAACACCATCATCCAAGATTTTATGTATCAGAGGACTAGAGTTCAGACTGAAGTATGTGCTAATGTAATGGATTTTTTTTAGTTTGGCTCTTTAGGAAGCTGTTTGGGCTTCCCCAGTGGTTCAGCCATAAAGAATCTGCCTGCAATGCAGGAGACTCAGGAGATGCTGGTTTGATCCTTGGGTCAGGAAGATCCCCTGGAGGAGGGCATGGCAACCGACTCCAGTGTTCTTGCTTGGAGAATCCAATGGACAGAGAAGCCTGGCAGGCTACTGCCCATAGGGTCACAGACATGACCAAAGCAACTGAGCACGCATGAGCACGCAGGGAATCTGTCAGTATTCATCAATGAAATTTAATGTTTAAGTGAGAACAACCATGCTTATGATATTAATATCTCTGGAAACATCCATCCAGTTTTATTTCTGAATGCGTAATTTGCTTTATTGAGTTATGGTTAGTGTACCTTTAAGAATAGTTTTCTTGGTTGGTTGAACTCTACCATTCTTGAGGCTGAAGTCAAGGTCATTAGTTCTATCCTTTCAAATGCCTATTATGCAGACTAAATCTCTATTATGAGGCTATAGACAATGCAAGAATTCCAGGTGGCTATCTCACACATACCAGCCACTGATCAAAAGTGGGTGGCTAAGAGAAAACCTATTATTCCTGTTTGAAAAAACAACTCAAAATACAAGTCACACTGGTGGCAACTCAGTATCTTCATTTTCATACATAAAATAATAACACATGCCTTAATGTGAAACGCATTTCAAATTATAATACAGAGAGTCTGCTAACTGTTCATGGGGCATACATGACTTATTCAAACAAAGGGTTTTTCAAGAATTATAATATTTAAGTTAGATGCTGTGTTTCTAGTACAATGTTCAGGAAGAGATCTTTTATGTTTATTTGGAAAAATATGTATCCAGTATTTTTGAAAATAGGAGATACTTAGCAAGTTAGAGAAAGGACTGTTTTTGTCTTTTGGACTTGAATATTAATTTTGTTTAAATAGTTGCTCACCAGCAAGTTGAGCAAATGATCTTTGACAAATGAGTATGTTACGTACCTTTAGAGGATTTAGCTCTGCAGGACATTTTATGAGTTTTTTATGTGTTTTACAGCATAATGATCTCTGAGTTTGGATATATCTAGCTAAGTTACAATTTGAAAAAAAAAAAATTGACTTTCACTGCAATTCCAGCTGAGTTTGGGTTGGAGTCTGGGATCTCTCCATATCTTCTATTTCAAAATTTTTGGAAGGATTGTTTGAAAATAACAACTATTGCTAAGATCATCCCTTATAAAATACATGCCATACAACTTAGAACTAATTCTGGCAAAAATAGTAAGTGTTAATACACCAAATATCTCAGGATCAAGGCTGAAAATCATTATCATTATGTAAGCTTCTTTTATTTATAATACAAAGGAAATTGATGTTCATAATTATGCCTACAAAGCATTCCAAGATATGAAGAAGGTGCTGAGTTAACAAAAGTTAACTTACATTTGCTGCAGTCCATGGGGTCACATTCAAATGGGTATATCTATTCATTTCCTGCTTTGCCTTTAGCTTCTTTTCTTTTCTCAGCTATTTGTAAGGCTTCCTCAGACAACCATTTTACCTTTTTGCATTTCTTTTTCCTGGAGATGGTCTTGATCACACCTCCTGTACAATGTCACAAACCTCTGCCCATGGTTCTTCAGGCACTCTATCAGATCTAATCCCTTGAATCTATTTGTCACTTCCACTGTATAATCATAAAGGATTTGATTTAGGCCCTACCTGAATGGCCTAGTGGTTTTCCCTACTTTCTTCAATTTAAGTCTGAATTTGGCAATATGGAGTTCATGATCTGAGCCACAGTCAGCTCCCAGTCTTGTTTTGATGACTGTATAGAGCTTTGGCTGCAAAGAATATAATCAATCTGATTTTGGTATTGACCATCTGGTGATGTCCATATGTAGAGTCTTCTGTTGTGTTGTTGGAAGAGGGTGTTTGCTATGACCAGTGCGTTTTCTTGGCAAAACTCTGTTAGCCTTTGCCCTACTTCGTTTTGTACTCCAAGGCCAAATTTTCCTGTTACTCCAGGTCTCTCTTGACTTCCTGCTTTTACATTTCAGTCCCCTGTGATGAAAAGGACAGCTTTTTTGGGTGTTAGTTATAGAAGGTCTTGTAGGCCTTCACAGAACCATTCAACTTCAGCTACTTCAGCATTACTGGTTGGGGCATAGACTTGGATTACTGTGATGTTGAATGGTTTGCCTTGGAAATGAACAGAGATCATTCTGTCATTTTTGAGACTGCACCCAAGTAGTGCATTTCGGACTCTTTTATTGACTATGATGGCTACTCCATTTCTACTAAGGGAGTCTTGCCCACAGTAGTAGATATAATGTTCATCTGAATTAAATTTGCCCACTCCAGTCCATTTTAGTTCATTGATTCCTAAATTGTCAATGTTCCCCCTCTTGCCATCTCCTGCTTGACCACTGCTAATTTACCTTGATTCATGGACTTAACATTCCAGGTTTCTATGCAATATTGCTCACTACAGCATTAGACTTTACTTCCTTCACCAGTTACATCCACAACTGGGGCTTGTTTTTGCTTTGGCTCCGTCTCTTCATTCTTTCTGGAGTTATTACTCCACTCTTCTCCAGAGGCATATTGGGTACCTACCGACCTGGTGAGTTCATCTTTCAGTGTCCTATCTTTTTGGCTTTTCACACTGTTCATGGGGTTCTTAAGGCAGGAATACTGAAGTGGTTTGGCATTCCCTTCTCCAGGTGACCACCTTTTGTCAGAACTCTCCACCATGACCTGTCCATCTTGGGTGGCCCTACACAGCATGGCTCATAGTTTCACTGAGTTAGACAAGGCTGTGGTCCATGTGATCAGATTGCTTAGTTGTCTGTGATTGTGGTTTTCATTCTGTCTGTCCTCTGATGGAGAAGGATAAGAGGCTCATGGAAGCTTCCTGTTGGGAGAGACTGACTGTGGGGGAAACTGGGTCTTGTTCTGATGGGCGGGACCATACTCACTAAATATTTAATCCAGTTTTCTGTTGATGGGTGGGGCTGTGTTCCCTCCCTGTTGTTTGACCTGAGACAAAACTATGGTGGAGGTAAGGAAGATAATGGCAGTGTCCTTCAAAAGGTCTCCTGAATGCACTGGCACACTCAGTGCCCCTGACCATGTAGCAGGCCACTGCCCACCCACGCCTCCACCAGAGACTCCTGGACACTCACAGGCCAGTCTGGGACAGTCTCTTGTGGGGTCACTGCTCCTTTCTCCTTGGTCCTGGTGCACACAAGGTTTTGTTTGTGCCCTCCAAGATTTGTTTGTGCCCTCCATTTGAATGCAGAATTCCAAAGAATAGCAGGGAAAGATAAGAAAGCTCCTCAGTGATCAATGCAAATAAATAGAGGAAAACAATAGAATGGGAAAGACTAGAGAACTCTTCAAGAAAGTTAGCGATACCAGGGGAACATTTCATTCAAAGATGGGTTCAATAAAGGACAGAAATGGTATGGATCTAACAGAAGGAGAAGATATTAAGAGGTGGCAAGAATACGCAGAAGAACTATACAAGAAAGATCTTAATGACCCAGATAATCATGATGGTGTGATCACTCACCTAGAGCCAGATATCCTGGAATGCGAAGTCAAGTGGGCCCTAGGAAGGGTCACTGTGAGCAAAGCTAGTGGAGGTGATGGAATTCCAGTTGAGCTGTTTCAAATCCTAAAAGATGATGTTGTGAAAGTGCTGCACTCAATATGTCAGCAAATTTGGAAAACTCAGCAGTGGCCACAGGACTAGAAAAGATCAGTTTTCATTCAAATCCCAAAGAAATCAATGCCAAAGAATGCTCACACTACTGCACAATTGCACCCATCTCACATGCTAGCAAAGTAATGCTCAAAATTCTCCAAGCTAGGCTTCAACAGTACTTGAACTGTGAACTTCCAGATATTTGAGCTAGATTTAGAAAAGGCAGAGGAACCAGAGATCAAATTGCCAACATCCATTGGATCATTGAAAAATCAAGAGAGTTTCAGAAAAATACCTACTTCTCCTCTATTGACTGTGCCAAAGCCTTTGACTGTGTGGATCACAATAAACTGTGGAAAATTCTTGAGGAGATGGGAATACCAGACTACCTGACCTGCCTCCTGAGAAATCTGTATGCAGGTCAAGGAACAACAGTTAGAACTGGACACGGAAAAACAGACTAGTTCCAAATCAGGAAAGGAATACGTCAAGGCAGTATATTGTCACCCTGCTTATTTAACTTATGTGTAGAGTACATCATGCAAAATGCTGGGCTGGATAAAGCGGAAGCTGGAATCAAGATGCCAGGAGAAATATCAATAATCTCAGATACACAGATGACACCACCCTTGTGGCAGAAAGTGAAGAGGAATTAAAGAGTCTCTTGATGAAAGTCAAAGAGGAGAGTGAAAAAGTTGGCTTACAACTCAACATTCAGAAAGCTAAGATCATGGCATCTGGTTCCATCACTTCATGGCAAATAGATGGGGAAACAAGGGAAACAGTGAGACTATTTTCTTGGGCTCCAAAATCACTGCAGATGGTGACTGCAGCCATGAAATTAAATGACACTTGCTCCTTGATAGAAAAGCTATGACCAACTTAGACAGAATATTAAAAAGCAGAGACATTACTCTGCCAACAAACTTTTGTCTAATCAAAGCTATGGTTTTTCCAGTGTTCATGTATAGGACTGTGAAGAAAGCTGAGCACTGAAGAATTGAGGCTTTTGAACTGTGGTGTTGGAGAAGACTCTTGAAAGTCCCTTGGACTGCAAGGAGATCCAACCAGTCAATCCTAAAGGAAGTCAGTCCTGAATATTCACTGAAAGGACTGATGCTGAAGCTGAAACTCCATACTTTGGCTACCTGATGCGAAGAGCTGACTCTTTGGAAAAGATCCTGATGTTGGGCAAGATTGAAGGCAGGAGGAGAAGGGGATGACAGAGGATGAGATGGTTGGATGGCCTCACCGACTCGATGGACATGAGTTTGAGCAAACTTCAGGAGTTGGTGATGGACAGGGAACCCTGGTGTGCTGCAGTCCATGCGGTTGCAAAGAGCTGGACATGACTGAGCAACTGAACTGAACTGATGGGATCGCACAGAGTCAGTGATCATGACTGAGCAACTGAACAACAACTTACATTTGATGCAGTTTTGGAGTTAGTGTACTTTATTGTATTCTGTTTGACAGTTGATTATTTATGTGTGGTGTATGAGGTGACTTTCAATATCCCAGAATAGAGTCTATAAAACTTCTGAGCAGATTGAGCTCACAATACATATTTGTAAACCAATTTGTTTGGAACTAGGAAAATATACATCTATGAAAAGAGTTATATTATTATACAGAAAAATTTATTGTATATTTATTATGTGTTAGGTAGTACAGGGATAAAGGAAAGATGACTAATACTTCCTCAAAGACCTTACAACAGTTGGTGAGTGTGATAGAGGCAAATGTTGAATGCTTTGGGAACACATACAATGGATATATAAATTATTCTAGGGCCAAAAAAAACTTTCCTTGGAGGGCAAAATTGGAATAATTTTAACGAATAAATAAGTATGAGCATATTGGTTGTGTGAGGAAGGAGGAGGGTAACCCAAGAAGAGGGGACAGTACATGTGAAATCACGGTGACATGAAACACTAGGATATATTCTGGTAACTAGTGGTCTGATGGAGCCCCAGAGCATGGGACTGAAGGGGAGAATGGGGCAGCAAAGAGGTTGTATCACTTTGAAGCTACAGAAAGTTTTTGATATCTCGTTAACAGGAAAATGAAATCATTAAGTTAATGGTTTTGAAAGACTACCCTTGTAGTTCTGCGGAGGGTCAGTTGAAGGAGTGTCACAAGATACAGGAAAACCAGGTGACTGAGAATGCACCCCATTCTCTATACAGGGTCAGAATAGTCCCTTTGAACTGATTGTGAAATAGATACTGTACTGCTCTTATTACTATACTATTTTGCTGTCTCACCAGACTGATCTCCTTTCTCTTTCTTCAGTTCCCCAAGACCCTGAAGGTTAAGAGAATAGATTCCCATGTGAATTGGAGGTGAGAAGGTGGGCATAGAATTGAGGAGGTCTGTAGCAACTTGTGGAGAAGGCAATGGTACCCCACTCCAGTACTCTTGCCTGGAAAATCCCATGGACGGAGGAGCCTGGTGGGCTGCAGTCCATGGGGTTGCTAAGAGTCGGACACGACTGAGCGACTTCACTTTCACTTTTCACTTTCATGCATTGGAGAAGGAAATGGCAACCCACTCCAGTGTTCTTGCCTGGAGAATCCCAGGGACGGGGGAGCCTGGTGGGCTGCCGTCTGTGGGGCCGCACAGAGTTGGACACGACTGAAGCGACTTAGCAGCAGCAGCAGCAGCAGTAGCAACTTCTGTCGTATTTCTGCTGGGGTCTGCTGGGAACATTCTGGTATAACAGATCCATAGGATTGGAAGCTTGGGGAATTAGAGAAAGGGAAAAACAGGATAATTCTCATGTCCAGTTCAGGTAACAGAGGTGCATTTATTAAGATAAGCTTCATAGGAGGCTTTATAAAATGTTAGGTAAAGAAGATAAGTATAGATGTGAGTCTTTGGGACCTCCAGGGGGGCAGTGAGGGGTGGGCAGATAGTTTACGGTAGTAGGACTCAGGAGAAATGTGAATGGAGGTGTAGACAGTGGAGTCACCTGCATTCTGGGTCTCAGTGAAAATGTACTTCAGATCAACTCAGAAGATTGCATAAGGTAATCTGGGAGATGGAGGAAGGAGATATAAGAAACACTGAAACTTAAGGGGCAAGTTTAGGAAGAGGCTTTTTGGAAATAGATTTCTTTATTTAAACTAGAGAGATCACTTATTAAACCTACTCCAAGTACCTAAAATATTACCTTCAAGGGAAGAATGCAATTCCTTTCAAGAACATATAACAGTCTTGTTTCCCTGATAGAAGTGACTAGACAGACATGATCATGAGCGTACTCAAAAACTTACATACAAATTATAAATTGCAAAGTAGAATTAAAACCCAAGAAAAAAGTTATGAATAGGGTATAATAAATATATATAGTCTCTTCAAGGATCTTATTTGTTCTGTGAACAATTGTCCAATTGCTAAGTCATGTCTGACTCTTTGCAACCACATGAATTGCAGCACACCAGGGCTCTCTGTCCTCCACTATCTCCCTGAGTTTGCTCAAATATATCCATTGAATTGGTGATGCCATTCAACCGTCTCATCCTCTGTCACCCCCTCCTCCTCCTGCCTTCAATCTTTCCCAGCATCAGAGTCTTTTCCAGTGAGTTGGCTCTTAGCATCAGGTGGCCAAAGTATTGTACTCAGAGCAATTTCAGCTAAGTTGCAGACAAATATGACAAAAAGAAACAAAATATAGAGAATTCTACTGAAAGAAATTCATCTAAAAAAATATTTTATTCTAACAGTCACAGGATAACCTGAAATATTCTGAACTTAGCAATTCCAAAGAAAACTTCCTTTCTGTCAATTACAACAGAAAAACGTAATGTATAATGATAAGAAACCAAGGCTAGCAAAGGTTTTCTTCCTAAGAGTTGCTATTTGTGAAAATTGTCCTTTAGTCCTGTTCCATTTGTTAAAAATATTTTTTGTAAGTAAACAAAGTTGAATGGCTATACTTAGCAGAAAAGAGTGACCCTTTACACAAACCAAGAAGTATAATCCTTAGTAGGTTAACTCAAAGCTCTGTTGCTACACCCGGCCTTTCAAAATTTGTCAGTTTTAGGCATCTGCAATGCAAGGTTAATTTTAATTGGGAAAAATATCTTCTAAGAATTTTTGGTGAAATACAGCATTACAGAGTCTTTGCCCATTTTCACATATTTTAATATTCATTCTTAAAGTTTAGGGTTCTGTTAGATGGACAAAAACTATTTACTGAATCACTTTCACAGAAGGGTAATCATTCATAATTAATAGATAAACTTTATTGAATGGCCAATAAAATTGATAACATCTTTTTATCACTACCTCCCATGATTGTAGATGTGTATGACTGAATCTTATTCCATACAGTTGAATGATAGGATTTAGTACTTTATACTGCATTGCTTGGCATATAATATTCTCTTTGAGAAGCTGACATCTTCCCTTCAAGACATATGACCAGCTCAGGAAAACGTTGCTGACATCAGGTTCTATTCTGCTGATGTTACACAAAACTGTAGGACTTCAAACCTGGTGCTGCTCCAGAAATGTGTGCTATTTTTCTTAGACAGTATGAAGTATACAATAAAAAAGTCAAATCTGGTGTTAGTTTTCATCTTATTTATCAGTTCACATCTTCATCATCATGGCATCAACTTTTTAAGTTGTAACTGTAGATTCATGGGTCAGATGAATTAAGGCATCTGCGCAGAGTCCTTCCAGGATGGGTTTACATTTCCAGGTTATTTACAGATCAGTTGTTTGGCACTCAGAGTACATTTTCCTATTGAAAAACTATATTATAAATGATAGTTATATTCCAAGCCTATTTAACCTATGATGCAACTGAAATATTTAAAAATATAAACTACATGAAAACAGTGTGACATTTTTTCAGGATCTTAAAACATAAACACAGAATATGTTAAAAGAATTTAGAGAATGCGTTTCTGACATTTTCAGCATCAATAATGAAGGAGATGCATAAAAGAAAATAAGGTGTTTTAAAATTTTTTCCAAATGTCAGTGCTTTTAGGAAAGCAGACTTGACTGAAAGGTGATGGAGTGGACAGAAATGTTTGAGGGGATTTTGAAAGAGACTTTTGGCTTTTTTAAGGAATTTGAAGCTAAAGGACACTGTCTCTTTTCTATGTATAATTAACTTTAATTTTCACTTTTTTCTAATAAAGTTACATCATTATCACTTCTTTTGTGCATATAAACCATGAATAGATTAAATTTTTTGATTGTTTTTGGTGAGAGGAAGGAAGTTCATAAATGGAATACATTCATAAACCTTTAATTTAGAGACTAAAATTTACTGTATTACTGTATTCTCTTAAAGAATACTCTTAAGAGAATGCTCTCTTAAGAATTACTGTATTCTCTTAAAGTAGAATTTCTCTTTTAATTTTTAATTTGTTATGCATTAAGTTCATGAGCTCACTTTTCCCAGTAGGTTGACTCCCACTGTCTCCCTTATCTTCCAGCCCACTTTCCCATCCCTTCTCTTCCCTCCCTAGACCTGTTTCCCAGAAAGAACATAAGAGATTCATGATTTAACTTGCTTATTGTTGTTGTTCAGTCACCAAGTTGTGTCCTACTCTTTGCAACCCCATGGACGGCAGTAAGCCAGCATCCTCTGTCCTGCACTATCTCTCAGAGTTTGCTCAATTTTATGTTCGTGTGTCCGTCACCACAGTCAGTGATGCTATCTCACCATTTCATCCTCTGCTGCCCCTTCTTTTGCCTTCAGTCTTTCCCAGCATCAGAGTGTTTTCCAGTGAGTTGGCTCTTGGCATAAGGACGGTTATATTAATTATCAATATGTATTCTTTACTTTGACCTCCTGATGTGAAGAGTTGACTCATTGGAAAAGATCCTGATGCTGGGAAAGATTGAAGGCAAGAGGAGAAGGGGATGACAGAGGATGAAGTGGTTGGATGGCATCACTGATTCAATGGACATGGGTTTGAGAAAAACTCCGGAAGATGGTGAAGGGCAGGGAAACCTGGCACGCTATATAGTCCATGGGGTCTCAAAGAGTTGGACATAACTGAGCGACTGAACAACAAATTCTTTTTCTCTTCCCAATGACTATGTCACTACAGTATTTTAAATTTCTTCAGTTCAGTTCAGTTCATTCACTCAGTCGTGTCTGACTCTTTGCGACCCCATGAATCACAGCACGCCAGGCCTCCCTGTCCATCACCAACTCCCGGAGTTCACCCAAACTCACGTCCATTGAGTCGGTGATGCTATCCAGCCATCTCATCCTCTGTCGTCCCCTTCTCCTCCTGCCCCCAATCCCTCCCAGCATCAGAGTCTTTTCTCTTTTCCAATGAGTCAACTCCCACATGAGGTAGCCAAGTACTGGAGTTTCAGCTTTAGCATCATTCCTTCCAAAGAACACCCAGGGCTGATCTCCTTTAGAATGGACTGGTTGGATCTCCTTGCAGTCCAAGGGACTCTCAAGAGTCTTCTCCAACACCACAGTTCAAAAGCATCAATTCTTCGGCACTCAGCTTTCTTCACAGTCCAACTCTCACATCCATACATGACCACTGGAAAAACAATAGCCTTGACTAGATGGACCTTTGTTGGCAAAGTAATGTCTCTACTTTTCAATATGCTGTCTAGGTTGGTCATAACTTTTCTTCCAAGGAGTAAGTGTCTTTTAATTTCATGGCTGCAGTCACCATCTGCAGTGATTTTGGAGCCCAGAAAAATAAAGTCTGACACTGTTTCCACTGTTTCCCCATCTATTTCCCATGAAGTGATGGGACCAGATGCCATGATCTTCATTTTCTGAATGTTGAGCTTTAGACCAACTTTTTCACTCTCCTCTTTCACTTTCATCAAGAGGCTTTTTAGTTACTCTCCACTTTCTGCCATAAGGGTGGTGTCATCTGCATATCTGAGGTTATTGATATTTCTCCCAGCAGTCTTGATTCCAGCTTGTGCTTTCTCCAGCCCAGCATTTCTCATGATGTACTCTGCATATAAGTCAAATAAGCAGGGTGACAATGTACAGCCTCGATGTATTCCTTTTCCTATAGGGAACCATTCTGTTGTTCCATGTCCAGTTCTAACTGTTGCTTCCTGACCTGCATATAGATTTCTCAAGAGGCAGGTCAGGTGGTCTGGTATTCCCATCTCTTGAAGAATTTTCCACAGCTTATTGTGATCCATACAGTCAAGGCTTTGGCATAGTCAATAAAGCAGAAATAGTTGTACTTAAATTTTTCTGTAAACATAAATAATATTTCTTAAGTCTTTGTTTTACAACTATTTATACACCTCTCTTCATGTCCCTTTTCTACTTTCATCTTCTAATTTCTATTATCTGTTCTTTTACATTGCCATGGACAAAAAGGGTAAAGCTGGTAATTGTCACCCAATATCCATTCCTCACCTTTTCATTTGTAATAGAATTTCTGTTTAGCTGGACAGGTGGCTGCCCAGAATAGAAACCACCTCTCCCAGTTTCCCTGTGATTAGGTGTAACCATGTGGCTGGTCAATAGGATGCAAGTAGAAGTGTCCAGTGTGGCTTCCAGAAAATGTCCCTTCCTGCTATCTGGAATGTGGATGTTACGTCTGATGATTGAGCAGCCATTGTGGGTCCTGAGTGGAAGCCTCATTTTGGTAGAAGAAGCCTGGGTCTCTCCTGATGGAAATGTACAAGCCCTAGACCACTTATTTATAGACTCTTTTCATATGAAAGGACAATAAACTCTCATGTTTAAGGCACCAGTAGTTTGATTTTTTTCTCATGGCTGAATCCATAACACTATAATAGTTACAATCTGTTTTATAACCCAAATTAGGTCTTTTGTGACTAGTCCATCAATTCAATTCAGTTCAGCTACTCAGTTATGTCCAACTCTTTGCAACCCCATGAATTATAGCACGCCAGGCCTCCCTGTCCATCACCAACTCCTGGAGTCTACTCAAACTCATGCCCATCGAGTCCGTGATGCCATCCAGCCATCTCATCCTCTGTCGTCCCCTTCTCCTCCTGCCCCCAATCCCTCCCAGCATCAGGGTCTTTTCCAATGAGTCAACTCTTTGCATGAGGTAGCCAAAGTATTGGAGTTTCAGCTTTAGCATCAGTCCTTCCATAGGGTGATTCAAAAAGTTAAGAGCCATAAATAGTATTCATAATTATACTTGGGTAAATATTTTTCAATACAAAGTCAAAAAGTTCTATTTTTGGATGCATATTTGTAAAATTAGCCTACATTTTTTGACCCAGTCTTTCCCTCAACTTTCCTAAAATAATACCTGTTTTTTCTAGTCTCCCTTTGTTTCCTTCCTCCTGGAGACCTCCCTCCCAGAGCTCTGTATCTTCCTGTCCCACCTTTGAACTTAATGATTTCTAGACCTGCTGAACAGCTGTCATACTGGAAGTGCTTTTAGGAAAAGTCTATTAATAAGGCTAGGTGTGAATATGACATCTGCCATTCTTCATTTAACAGGTTAGTTGTGGGGAAGAAGCTGGTATGGAAATCCCTTTTGTATCAGTAAAATGCCTTTATGGGCAACCATCTCATTACTTTCCTTAGAACATTATCCACCATTCCTGTTTTTTGATCATTTTATTTTCTGGCACAGTGCCAGGATACTGCAATTCATTTTGCATTTTGATTTCCATTTTAGATTTGTGAGCTCCTGTTTTTCTTAGTAGGTTTTTCTCTCTAACTGTTTTTGTGTTCCGGAAAGTCAGTGTAATGAACTGCCCAAGTGCTTGATCTCTAGCATTAGATAGCCTGGGTGCTATCCCAGCTCCATTACTGTTTGAGTATATAATTTTAAACAAGTTAACTATTACTTACCTTTTCTCTACCTCCATTTCCTTATCTGTAAAATTGAGATAATAATAACACCAAGTTCATAGATTTGTTGTAGAAGTGAATTAATCCATGTTTAGTGTTTATTGCAGTGCCTGGAACATAGAAAACACTCAGTGTTACTTATAGCTGATATAATTAACAGTAGCATTAAAGGGTGAACTGGCCAAGATCACACATATAGGAGCCTGAGTTCAAACCCAACCTGGCTCCAGAGCCTCAGATTTTAACAACCATACTGTGCTATTTTGTGTGGAACACATGGTTTGAATATTTCTGTTGGGGAACCAGCTGCCATTTAGAATAGTAGTTTGTAGTTATGTGTGTATGTTTGGTGGGAGATGAGGGCTTAATGTGAGATGAGTTGCAGAATATCCCAGTCCCTTGAGGAGACTCTTTGATTAAGTACATGTGCCTGGAGCCCCTTCTGAGAAAGTCTGATGAACCCTTAGGACTGGGCTATGGCAGGGATGTATATATTGAATTAGCTCCCCTTGTGATCTGATGCGCTCTCTGATTGAGAAAAGTGTTTTGGAAGAAGTTGCCACATTTTGCTGAAGTGCAATGAATCTGCTAACAGAAATCCTAGGAAAATATCCAAGAAGAAAGTTAAATGAAATGGAAGAAAAATGTTGTAGGCTCAGTATGCCCTGTGGAAACATTCATAACAATCAACACTTTTTTTTTTTTCCCCATACTTTCACTGCTGTGACTCTTATTTGTAGACGCAAAGCATACTTTTGTGGGGCTTCCCAGGAGGTACTAGTGATAAAAAACCTGCCTGCCAATGCAGAAGACTTCAGAGTCACAGGTTTGATCCCTGGATTGGGAAGCTTCCCGGGAAGAGGGCATGGCAACCCACTCCAGTATTCTAGCCTGGAGAATCCCATGGACAGAGGAGCTGGCAGGCTATAGTCCATGGGGTCGCAAAGAGTTGGACATAACTGAGCACACACAAATACACACTTTTGAAGATGAGGAAATGGAAAGAGGTTTACGTGTCCAAGTTGCATAGCTAATATAGTGAGAGAGCTGGGTTTGAAGTTAGAAGTATCTGGCTCCAGAACCTCTGTACTTAACCATGGTGCCTTCCCTAAACCAAAGGAGAAAGAATGGAAAAAGAAGTCTGTGACAAATAACTAAAAATATCATATGATGAGCATAAAGTAAATTGAACATTCCTTAATTATTTTTAATATATTTCTGATTCTTAGAGGGTTAAATCTATCTTCTGCTAAGTCATTTCAGTTGTGTTGGACTCTTTGTGACCCTATGGAGCATAGCCTGCCCGGCTCCTCTGTCCACAGGTTTCTCCCGGTTAGAATACTGGAGTGGGTTGCCATTTCCTTCTCCAAGGGATCTTCCTGACTTAGGGAACAAACCTGGGTCTCATGTCTCCTGCACAGACAGGCTACTTTACCAGTAGCGCCACCTGGGAAGCCCATAACTATCCCAATTTCAGCTCTTCTTTTTGTAAAATTTATTTTTGGTTGCACTGGGTGTTAGTGGCTAAGCCCATGTTTTCTCTAGTTGCGGCGGGGCTACTCTTCGTTGAAGTGAGGGATACTCTTTGTGGTAAGCAGGCTTCTCATTGCAGTGGCTTCTCTTGCTGTGGAGCAGGGGCCTTAGGCACTCAGGCTCAGTAGTTGTGGTACGTGGGCTCAGTTGCCCTGGGGCATGTGGGACCTTCCTGTGTCCCCTGCATTGCAAGGGGAATTCTTAACCACTGGATCACCAGGGAAGCCCTAAATTTCAGTTAAGTTAAATTTTTTCTTATGAGATAGCTTAGCTCATCATGTCATCTTGGGGCATTTCTTCTTGTTCTCCCTTTCCCCCAAGATTTATAAAGCTGTGAGGTACTGTGCATATGCACACAAATGCTTGTGTTCTCTTGGGCTAACCCACTGGTTCTCAAATTTTAGTTTATATCAGAATTACCTGGAGGGGGTGGTGGTCCAAAATGGCAGTGTAGGAAGATCCTGAACTTACTGCCTCCTATGGACACACCAAATCTATAGCTCCATATGTATCATTTCCCTCTGAAGAAGATCTGAAAACTAGACAAACTGCTTCTCCACAATAAAAGATAAAAAGACTGCATCAGGTTGAGTAGGAAAGGCAGAAACACAGTCTCAGCAAAACTCCACCCCTGGCATGGCAAAACACAATATGGAACGATTTCACTAGTCCTTTGCTTCTCCCAGAGGTCTGAGGGGTTGGTGTCTCACATCAGGGCACACTGATGGGGTCTGCACTGGAGAGGTGAACCCCTACAACGTCTGTTAGAAAACCAATGGGGCTAATGTCCAAGGACTCAAAGTATTGTAGGAAACTGAGGTGCCTCTTCCAAAGGGCTTGCCTGCAGTTTCACTTGCTCTGAGACCCAGCAAAAAAGAGCAGTTTGAAAAATGCCTCCACTATGGAAAGGGGACTCATTTGCTAATCTAAAGTCATCTGTGGAGAGTCAGTTGAAAGTCTTCTTGGAGATGGAGGTGTTGGTGGATGCCCTTACTGCACTCTCTACCTACCCTGCTTAGCAGGTAGATGGGCTTGGAGGTGGCACCCTTCTACTGCCTTGCTAAGACAGGCAGGGCTGAGTGGGCAGGGCATTATTCCACTGCCCTGCAGTACTCCCTGACTCCCTGGCGGAGCAGGCAAGTGTGAGTGGTTGCCTGGTTCTCCCATTCCTAACGCTGACGTGTGCACAACAGGCAAGGCACTCTCCTGCTGCCTTGCTGAAACCTGTGGGTGCACTGCAGAGACATTCTCCTGCAGCCAGCTCAGTGTCATTTATCATTTCTATTGCTTTTCTAGTCTCAATTCTGTTTATTTCTGCTCCAATCTTTGTTATTTCCTTCCTTCTACTAACTTTGAGCTTAGTTTATTTTCCTTCTTCTTTTTCTTTTTTATTTCCTTGTAGAGTAAAGTTATGTTGTGTATTTGTGATCTTTCTTTCTTAATGTAGGCATTTTTTAATTATAAACTTCTCTCTTAGAACAGTTTCTTTTGCATTGCATTTGTTTTGGTGGGTTGTATTCCCATTTTCATTTCTATCAAAGTTATACCTTTTATTTTTTGACCCATGGATTGTTCAGGAATGTGTGGTTTAATTTCCATGTATTTGTGAATTTTACAGTTTTCTTTCTGCCTCTGCATAATTTCAGAGAGTATGTGACAGACATATCTTGTAAGGTTCACATTTATTTATTCATAAACATTTACTTCATCAGCAAATTCTTTAACACACTCTGAGTTCATAGTATATACTATTCATTATTTGCTCTAAATCTAATATTTAACTTTGTAACATGTGCTTTTATTTTTGGAATTTCTGCTAAATATAATTTTTCTTATATTAGTTCTCTCAAAATATTTTTAAGGCATTTTGTATTCTGAACATGGATTTGATAGTTCTGCATAAAATTATGTTCTACTGACAAAAAGTCACAGAAACAAAATCTGCTGATCAGTAAGGGCTAATTTTCACAGACTATTTGAAATAATTACAGTTCTACATTTTAAAGAAATGTATTACAACAAAAACCTTATTGTGTTTATTCTTCAGAAATACATTTCTTAGCTTTTTTTTCTTGTTTTGATGACATGATAAGTGATAAATTAAAATTCACAGCTTATCAGTTTGACAGAAGATTTAAAATAGGGGAATTTTAAAACAAACCTCTATATTTTGAGAAATATAAGAAGTGCTTCTTTATTAATTCTCTACAGTTTGTTTTCCTATGGGGGAAAAACGTTTGATCAGCATTTGATTGACTGCAAGACAAAAGTCAAGTTGGTCTAATTTAAGTGATTTGCTCTTATCATATGATATCATCTCTTATTTTCAGCAGAGATAGAAGAAATTGAGTGAGAAAATTGAAAAATCATTTTAATGCTCCCCAAAGAAATTGTAACATGAGCTGGAACATATGGGTAATTTGTGAGGTAAAGTCAGCTATGAAGTCTAATCATTTTCAAAGTAATTTTTGTGGCTGAAGTGTTCTAAACCAAGAAAAGCTTTCTTTTTTTTTGAAGACAAAACTCTGATTGGACCTCTTCAAACTTTGTTTCGTTTGTAACTGGGGAATGAACTAGCATGACTCATGAGATATGATAGTGTCTTTTTGTTGGATCCCAATGACCCTTCCAGGTAGTTGACTTAGGCAGGCTCTCAGCTGACTCCTGTGAGACCATCTGGTGTATATTCAATACTCACATATGATTTGACTGCAAATCCAGATACCTTTCATATGCAGCAAAAATCCATCTTTGCTTTGATACCAAAGCAGCTCTCCAAGTGTTGCTAGGGAGAGGCCAAACTTTGTGTCCTAAGCTGCTAGAAGTCAGATCTCCATCTCAGGGTGATCTCATGGAAGCACTCTTTGCTGTAAGCTTGAGGTGAAGGAGCAGAAACCTCTTCATCCTTTCTTTTTAGTGATCTGAAGGGTTAGAGCTCCTAATACAGCATCCTCATCTTTCTTACAGAGTCCTCTCCCCAGCTGTACTTTTTCAAGTATTTTATATCTCCCTATTGGTACAAACCAGACTTTGATCTGGTCTTTGGAAAATGTCTTGAAAATATGATGCAGTTTTTTTTTTTTTTTTCTCAAATACCTCCTTGGTATTTACCTATCTATTCTAACTCAGAGCCTCAGCTGAAACTCTTAAATTAAAAAATTCTGTTCCATGTAAATTATCATACTGGGTGCAAATCATGCCATGGGCACAGGTTTGGGTATATTAAATATTTGGTTATTTTGAATGTCTGTGAATCTTCTTCCTTAGGACAATATGCCCCTAAGCTTTCAATCTATCTTGGAGCTCATAAAATAGGGATGCAGAACACAAGCAAGCTCATTAATTTTTGGTCTGAGGAATTCAAGCATTTTCTATATACTCTATATTGATAGCTCTTTGCTGATGCTTCACCTGAAACCAAACTATTTATGTGGAGATATGTGCTGAAGGGAAAAGAGTAGAGTTCTAGTGTCAGAGATTTGATTTCTGTTTTTTTCTACTTCTTACTTTATTACCTTCTAGAAGTTATTAAACCTCCCTAAGCTGTTACTTCCTCATATGTAAAATGGGAGAATAATACTAGTTTTCTTAGGTTATTTGATGATATGATATGTGTGAAAATTCCAGAGATTCAACCAAAGTTACTTAACCTGATGCACATTAGTAATTTGGTGGGGAGTTTTAAGTTTATTTGATAGAGAAGAACAATTGTTATTTAAATAGTCACTGATGACAGCCTTTTCTTATAGGAATAGAACATATTGCCTTTGGTTTAGCACAAACTTTTTTGATCGGGCTATGGGAATATAGGCCTTAGGGTATGCACAAGAATTTGAAGAAATGTGAGAATTAAGTGTTCTGTGAAATAGAGTAAGAAATTTAGAGTTTTTAACCCAAACATGTCTATTGTCTCACTTCTCTCCCTGTCTCCTATCCAAGCAAACACATACCACTAGGAAATTGTGAGTAATGTAAACTTTAGGAAGATGAAAGTGTGTTTTAAGTCTCAGGCGAACAGCATTGCATTCCAAAAAAAGAAAAGCCCATCAGAATTATCTTTTATCTGCAAAGTAGCTCTTCTCAGTCTCCATGCAGCCTCTAGCTCCTGGTTCCAGACTCTTCCCAACTCCTTTTTATTTTTTGTTACCAGATTACAGCAGGTTTAATAGTGGCCCACAAAGGTATACCCAAGTTGTAACCCCCAGAATCTGCAAAGGTGACCTTATTTGGAAAAACAGCCTTTGCACCTGTAAATTGTGGATTTTGAGATGAGATCCCTCTGGATTTAGGGTGGGCCCTTGTTTGTTTGTGCTCAGTTATGTCCTACTCTTTGCGACTCCATGGACTGTAGCCCTCCAGGCTCCTCTGTTCACAGACTTTTCCAGGCAATACTGGAGTGGGTTGCCAGTATTTTTATATCCACCAATATTTTTAATTCCCTTTCCTTAAACATAGGAATTTAGCTTTTCCCAAGTTTCTCTAATTTTTCATCTTCACACTCTCTACCGAACTCTTTCATCAAGTCTGTGAAAGACCATTACATTAGAAATTATGTGCTCAGCAGAAAAAAACAGTTCTTTAACTTCTAGGATTCACTTTTCTTAGAATCTGTAAATTGTGAATAATAATAGTAGGCTTTTCATCATTTTTTTTTCTTTCTTGTCATAGGAGTTTCCAAGAATAGCTTAGACGTCAGAGAAGGTGGCCTGGAAAGCAGTGTAAAAGGGCAGAGAGCTTCAACTATCCCAGATGGCACTTTGTGCAGCATCAGGCAGGTGAAGCCCTGCTGTAAGACGTGTGCCTCAGAGTGTGGAGCAGAATATGAGCTGAAGTGCAGTCCTCTACTCACCCATTTAGCCAAGCACTCTTGTGCAGAGCCCAACCGGCACGACTCTGTGTGCTGCCCCTAAAGACTGAGGAACAAAGTCCCAAGTGGAACCTCTGTGAAAGGTGACCTCTGAGAAGTTGCCAGTGCTTAGGGGACTGAAATAATTTTAAGGACACAGAACTGGCTAACGTTCACTTTTGAAGACATCTGCTGAGAGGCAGTACATAATTTCAGTTACCCTGGAGTCATCAGTAAAACTGTCTGTTAATAAAGTCTTGAGTTGGTGGTGCTTTGAAGGTGCAGGGATAGAGTCTGAGTTCAGCTGATTAAACAGTGACCTGAGGTATAACTATGACTGGGGAGTAGAAACAGCTGTAACATGGGGGTGACTGGGGAGCAGCCTGCAGCCTATCCACCCTTCTGTGAGTATCCTGGAAGGAGTGCTTTGATTATAGAGCATGCCCAGTGCTTGGGATCTACCTCTATGACTGGAATCCACAACTAGATCAAGAGAGGCAGAGAGTATAATGCTGAAAAGCATCAACCCAGCCCACTGGAGCTATAACCCAGTGTGGTATGCCCAGTGTGGGGAATGACCCCCAATGATGCCCACTTCCTGGTATTCACACCCTTATGTAATCTCCTCTCCTAAAGTGTGAGCTGTATTTGATCACCAACTTTTAGGAAATAGAACACGGCAGACTGGGTATGATATTCCTTCTGACAGTACATTACAAAAAGACTATGGCTTTCATTTTGGGTACCCTCTTTTTATTCTCTCTTACTTGCTTTAAGGGAGGACAGCTAACTGCCATGTCTCAAGCTGCCTTATAGAGAGGCCCATTGATAAGACAGTGAAGGAAGTCTCTGTCCAATCACCAGCAAAGAACTGAATTCTTGCCAACAGCTGCAAGAAATGAGTTTAGAAACAGGTCCTTTCCCATCAACCCTTCAAATGGAAACCTCAGCCTTGGCAAACATCCCAACTACAATCTATAAGAGGATTTGAGATGGAAGCACCCAGTCTCACTGCTTATGTCAGTTATCTATTTATTATTTTTTTAATATAAATTTATTTATTTTAATTGGAGGTTAATTATTTTACAATATTGTATTGGGTTTGCCATACATCAACATGAATCCACCACAGGTATAAACATGTTCCCCATCCTGAACCTCCCTCCCTCCTCCCTGTACCATCCCTCTGGGTCATCTCAGTGCACCAGCCCCAAGCATCCTATATCATGCATCGAAACTGGACTTGCAATTCATTTCATATATGATATTATACGGGGCTTCCCTGGTGGCTCAGAGGGTAAAGTGTCTGCCTGCAATGCGGGAGACCCAGGTTGAATCCCTAGGTCAGGAAGATTCCCCTGGAGAAGGAAATGGCAACCCACTCCAGTATCCTTGCCTGGAAAATCCCATGGACAGAGAAGCCTGGTAGGCTATAGTCCATGGGGTCACAAAGAGTCGGACACAACTGAGCGACTTCACTTTCACTTTCATGATATTAGACATGTTTCACTGCCATTCTCCCAAAGCATCCCACGCTCTCCTTCTCCCACAGAGTCCAAAAGACTGTTCGATACATCTATGTCTCTTTTTCTGTCTTGCATACAGGGTTATTGTTACCATCTTTCTAAATTCCATATATATGTGTTGCTGCTGTTGCTAAGTCGCTTCATTCATGTCTGACTCTGTGCGACCCCATAGACGGCAGCCCACCAGGCTCCCCCATCCCTGGGATTCTCCAGGCAAGTACACTGGAGTGGGTTGCCATTTCCTTCTCCAATGCATGAAAGTGAAAAGTGAAAGGGAAGTCGCTCAGTCATGTCCAACTCTTAGCAACCCCATGGACTGTAGCCCACCAGGCTCCTCCATCCATGGGATTTTCCAGGCAAGAGTACTGGAGTGGGGTGTCATTGCCTTCTCCAATATATATGTGTTAGTATACTGTATTGGCAGAGAAGGTAATGGCACCCCACTCCAGTACTCTTGCCTGGAAAATCCCATGGGTGGAGGAGCTGGGTGTTTTTCTTTCTGGCTTACTTTACTCTGTATAATCGGCTCCAGTTTCATCCACCTCATTAGAACTGATTCAAACATATTCTTTTTAATGGCTAATACTCCATTGTGTATATGTACCACCGCTTTCTTATCCATTCATCTGCTGATGGACATCTAGGTTGCTTCCATGTCCTGGCTATTATAAACAGTGCTGTGATGAACATTGGGGTACACGTGTCTCTTTCAATTCTGGTTTCCTTGGTGTGTATGCCCAGCAGTGGGATTGCTGAGTCATAAGACATGTCTAACAAGAAAACAACATTTACTATCTTACAGTTTCTGTAGGTCAGGAATTTGGGAGTCGTTCACCTGAGTAGTTCTGGCCTAGGGTGTCTCATGAGATTACAGTCAAGATGCTAGTTAGGGCTATTATCACCTAATGAATCAAGTGAAGCTAGAAGATTCATTTCCAAAATGGATTGCTGACATTGCTGGCAAGTTGATGGTGGGTAAGAGGCCTCAGTTCTTTGCCACATGGCCCTCTTCTTTTGACTTGTGTATTCTCACAGTATGGCATCTGGCTTGACTAATAAGAGTGATCCAAGAGAGCAAAGTGGAAGTTGGTGAACTTATTCTTATGACCCAGCATCAGAAGTCATTCACCAAGTGCTAAGTCTCTGCAGTTGTGTCCTACTCTGTGTGACCCTATGGGCTGTAGCCTGCCAGGCTCCTCTGTTCATGGGATTCTCCAGGCAAGAATACTGGAATGGGTTGCCATGCCTTCCTCCAGGGAATCTTTCTGACCTGGGGATCAAACTTGCGTCTCTTACATCTCCTGCATTGGCAGGCAGGTTCTTTACCACCGAACCACCTGGAAAGCCCCTCATCATTACTTTTGCTATAATGAGTGACCCCACGGACCATCCCTGACACGATGGGAAAGGGAACCACCTAGGGTATGACTATCAGGGAGCAAGTTATTAGATCTTGGACTGGTTGCTCAATGTTGCTAAACTTTAGTTCGAAGTTTCAAAGCAACAGCTTTGAAATGGGGATATAATGGTCACTGGGTTTTAGGATTGTGAAGATTGTGTAACATTTCAGGTAGTTGCACTTAGTAACCACTACATGCAAAATCTCTTTCCTGGTCTAGTTTAGTTTAGTAAGTTTTCTAAAAAGTGTGTGTGTGTGTGTGTGTGTGTGTATGTGTGTGTGTGTGACTAGAAAATGATGGGCATTTCTGGTATAGCCATTTTTAGTTATAAGAGAACCTTGTGTGTGTGCTCAATAAATGCTAGCTGTTTTCATCATTATTATTACTAGTTATGAGGGTATTATTACTTGCATTGCATAACTGACCTGTCTTTCTTAGCACAGTTTCAGAGGGATTCCACAGATGATTTGTTATATGATCTTCTTACATCCAAGGTTCATTGGGAAGCTATCTAATGGCAGCTCTTGATTAAACCACATTTAACACGTTATGACCTAATAAGATATTCTGGCTAGTGAGGCTGCCTCATTACATGTCACAGAAATTAAAAGTGCAGCTTCTAATATAAGTGTGCTGTCCTTAATGTGCTGCCAGAGAGCTTTTTGCTGACAGGGTCAGCAGAATACAGAACATGCCTGATCTACAGCATCTGCAGGTCAGTTCAGACACTGTGAGTCTTATTTAGACTGTAGAGGGGTGTATTATATTTGCTTTCAGTCTCAAAGCTGGAGTACAGATTCTGCAAGAAAATAGGATTTAGTCTCAGGGATAATTTGGTTATAAAGAGCAGTAACTCCATTGAGCTTGCTAAAGAGTAGGTGCATTTATTTTAAATGTTCAGAAACATCTTACAGAAGGCAACTACTGGAAGCCGCCATCTCTCATGAGACTGGAAATTCACCAGGTGATCTTTCCTTCTGTCTTGCCACATGGTCTCCATCTCTCATTCTGGGGTCTGTGTGGAAGGCAACTTCTAAAATGATCCGTAATGACCACCCTCTCCTGGTGTTCATGCCCTTATGTAATCTTCTCTCATTGAGTGTGGGCTGAACTTATTGATCCACTTCTAAAGGTGTAAGCAGGGGGATGTTACTTTTGCGGTTAGGTTAAAAAAGATGGTGACTTCAATCTTGGGTGTGTACACTCTCTCTTTCACAACTCTTATGCCAGGGGAAGCAAAGTGCCATGATTTGGGCAGCCATATAGAGAGGCCCAGATGGTGTGGAAAAGAACTGAGGCCCTCAGTATGAAAGTCCATGAGTAACTAAAGCCTGCCGATAGTCACAAGAACTTGGAAGTGGATATCTTACTCCCAGATAAATAGTTGAATCTTGATATAGTAGTAGCCTTAGCTGTAAGCTTGACTGTGAGACATGAGACACTGTGAGTCAAAATTATGTAGCCAAACTGCTGCTGATTACTGACCTCCAGAAACAATGAAATAATAAATATTTGTTGGCTTAAGCTGCTAATTTTTGGTGTAATTTGTTATGCAGCAATTATAAATACAGATTTTGGTGTCCAGAAATAGAATGCTGCCATGATGAAAGCCTACAATGTAGGAGTGGTTTTAGAACTGGAATTTGAGCAAAATGTTAGTGAAATTCCTAAGTTTCTGAAGAAGCTGTTAGTGGAATCTTCTTGGTCTTTTGTTTATTTATTTATAAATTTATTTTTAATTGGAGGATAATTGCTTTACAATGTTATGTTGGTTTCCATCATATAACAATGTGAGCCAGTCATAAGTATACATATGTCCCCTACCTCTTGAGCCTCCCTCCTGTTGCCTACCCTCTCCTACCCTTCTAGATTTTATAAGACTGAGGATGAATGGTGGTAAAAATGGAAGAAAAGGGGAATCTTTGTTATTTAGTTGCAGAAAGCTTAGAGACATCATTTCTTGTAGTAATGCGAAATATAGAAAATGTACTTTAGAACTGGGTGATCTAGCTTAGGAAATTTCCAAGCGAAGTATTGAAGGTACTGTCTGTTTTTTTCTTGCTGCTTATAGTAAGATAGGAGAAGAATGAATTAAATTGAAGTAGGGATAAAAGGTATAAAAGAGCCAAGACTTGATAGTTGTGAAAATTCTGTTTTTCCTGACGGCAACTGGTACCAAAATTAAGAAATAACTTTTGATCAAAGATCAAATCTAGAGCACTGCCAGGAGAACAACAGTCTAAAGAAGAAGCAAAGAATGTGACTGTCTAAACTACTGTTGAAACCAAAGTTCATGCCCCAGGGTAGTATTCAGTCACATAAAGGGCCCTTTAAAAGAGATTAATGGTGTGTCTCAAAAAAGATGTCCTTTTCATTATAGGGGACTGAAATGCAAAAGTAGGAAATCAAGAAACACCTGGAGTAACAGGCAAATTTGACCTTGGAGTACGGAATGAAGCAGGGCAAAGGCTAATTGAGTTTTGCCAAAAGAACACACTGGTCATAGCAAACATCCTCCTCCAACAACACAAGAGAAGACTCTACACATGGACATCGCCAGATGGTTAACACTGAAATCAGATTGATTATATTCTTTGCAGCCAAAGATGGAGAAGCTCTATACAGTTAACAAAAACAAGACCAGGAGATGACTGTGGCTCAGATCATGAACTCCATATTGCCGATTCAGACTTAAATTGAAGAAAACAGGGAAAACCATTAGACCATTCAGGTATGACCTAAATCAAATCCCTTATAATTATACAGTGGAAGTAAGAAATAGATTTAAGGGACTAGATCTGATAGACAGAGTACCTGATGAACTATGGATGGAGGTTCGTGACATTGTACAGGAGACAGGGATCAAGACCATCCCCATGGAAAAGAAATGCAAAAAAAGCAAAATGGCTGTCTGGGGAGGTCTTACAAATAGCTGTGAAAAGAAGAGAAGAGAAAAGCAAAGGAGAAAAGGAAAGATATAAGCATCTGAATGCAAAGTTCCAAGGAATAGCAAGAAGAGAGAAGAAAGCCTTCTTCAGCGATCAATGCAAAGAAATAGAGGAAAACAACAGAATGGGAAAGACTAGAGATCTCTTCAAGAAAATTAGAGATACCAAGGGAATATTTCATGCAAAGATGGGCTCGATAAAGGACAGAAATGGTATGGACCTACCAGAAGCAGAAGATATTAAGAAGAGATGGCAAGAATACAGGGAAGAACTGTACAAAAAAGATCTTCATGACCCAGATAATCATGATGGTGTGCTCACTCACCTAGAGCCAGACATCCTGGAATGTGAAGTCAAGTGGGCCTTAGGAAGCATCACTACAAACAAAGCTAGTGGAAGTGATGGAATTCCAGTTGAGCTATTTCAAATCCTGAAAGATGATGCTGTGAAAGTGCTGCACTCAATATGCCAGCAAATTTGGAAAACTCAGCAGTGGTCACAGGACTGGAAAAGGTCAGTTTTCATTCCAAACTCAAAGAAAGGAAATGCCAAAGAATGCTAAAACTACTGCACACTTGCACTCATCTCACACACTGGTTAAGTAATGCTCAAAAATTTCCAAGCCAGGCTTCAGCAATACCTGAACCGTGAACTTCCAGATGTTCAAGCTGGATTGAGGAAAGGAAGAAGAACCAGAGATCAAATTGCCAACATCCACTGGATCATACAAAAAGTAAGAGAGTTCCAGAAAAACATCTATTTCTGCTTAATTGACTATGCCAAAGCCTTTGACTGTGTGGATCACAATAAACTGTGGAAAATTCTGAGAGAGATGGGAGTACCAGACCACCTTACCTGCCTCTTGAGAAACCTATATGCAGGTCAGGAAGCAACAGTTAGAACTGGACATGGAACAATAGACTGGTTCCGAATAGGAAAAGGAGTACATCAAGGCTGTATATTGTTACCCTGCTTATTTAACTTCTATGGAGAGTACATCATGAGAAACGCTGGGCTGCAAGAAGCACAAGCTGGAATCAAGATTGCCGGATCAAGAAATATCAATCACCTCAGATATGCAGATGACACCACCCTTATGGCAGAAAGTGAAGAGGAACTCAAAAGCCTCTTGATGAAAGTGAAAGAGGAGAGTGAAAAAGTTGGCTTACAGCTCAACATCCAGAAAACGAAGATCATGGCATCTGGTCCCATCACTTCATGGGAAATAGATGGAGAAACAGTGGAAACAGTGTCAGACTTTATTTTGGGGGCTCCAAAATCACTGCAGATGGTGATTGCAGCCATGAAATTAAAAGACACTTACTCCTTGAAAGGAAAGTTATGACTAACCTAGATATCGTATTGAAAAGCAGAGACATTACTTTGCCAACAAAGGTCCATCTAGTCAAGGCTATGGTATTTCCAGTGGTCATGTATGGATGTGAGAGTTGGACTGTGAAGAAAGCTGAGTGCCAAAGAATTGAAGATTTTGCATTGTGGTGCTGGAGAAGACTCTTGTGAATCCCTTGGACTGCAAGGAGATCCAACCATTCCGTCCAAAGGATACCAGCCCTGGGATTTCTTTGGAAGGACTGATGCTGAGGCTGAAACTCCAAAACTTTGGCCACCTCTTGTGAAGTGTTGACTCATTGGAAAAGACCCTGATGCTGGGAGGGATTGAGGGTAGGAGAAGAAGGGGACGACAGAAGATGAGATGGCTGATGGCATGACTGACTCGAAGCACATGTTTGGGTGAACTCTGGGAGTTGGTGATGGAAAGCGAGGCCTGGCATGCTGTGATTCATTGGGTCGCAAAGAGTCAGACACGACTGAGTGACTAAACTAAACTGAACTGAATGGTGTGTCTCAGAGATTCTCTCAATGAAACAACAGTGCTTCCAGGAAGCCAAAGTCATTGTGTTTCAGCTGTCTTGAGGCAGGAGATAGATGGATTTCAGGCTGAACATCTAGAGTTGGTCTCCTGTGGACAGAAACTCCCAAGATGAAGATAATAGCAGGAGCAAGAGAGGAGCTGAGCCCTGTCCAAATAAGAGACCACGTATTTCTCAATGTTGAAGTCAAGGAAGTTTTCTTACCTACATATGTGCACAAAAGGCTCCTCAGATGTCAAAAGGGAAGAGACATCCCCTCATAGTAAGTGGTGTTAATCTACCCATAGGCCTCTTTGCTAGAAGCCATCTTGGTTAAGAAATCTGTGCACACACAGGGAAAGAACGCTGAGATAAACCAAATATAAACTCAGAGTCAGGCAAAGCAATATGTTTGGCCAAAGGAAACCAGGAAGAAATACCCTGTATAAGTGATTCAAACCACCACAAGGACATGCAGTGATTTTGAAGAGGCCATTGGCATCTTTGACCTGAGAATTTGGCTCCCAGATACTAGATTTATAACTGTTGCATGAGAAAGGAGAAAAAAGAGGCTGGTCTAAATATTGGGATTGTCCCGGGGGACAAAGAAGTCGCTGTGAAGTGGGAGGCACCATGTGAATTTACCGTTGGCGTAGCCTCCTGGGGAACTTGATGTAAATTTTGGCACAGAGGATTTTATAAAACTTAAAAGAGTAGGACTATATTTTAGGGCCAAAAGAGCTATAATCATGTAGATCAAAGATCATTGAGAAAGTCATATTTTTGCTGTTCACTTGAGGCAGAAGGTACAGTAAACTCACAACAAGGCAGGTGCCATTAGTGCCTTCAAAAAAGCATTGGCCATGACAGCAGTAACCAGAGCTTCATAGGATCATGTGAAGGGGATGAGGGAAGGAGCTAATTAGCCACACACATCTTTCTACTGATTATGATTCAGTTCAGTTCAGTCGCTAAGTCATGTCCGACTCTTTGTGACCCCATGGACTGCAGCACGCATGGCTTCCCTGTCCATCACCAACTCCTGAAGCTTTCTCAAACTCATGTCCATCGAGTCAGCAATACTATCCAACCATCTCAGCCTCTGCTGCTCCCTTTTCCCATTGCCTTCAATTTTCCCCAGCATCAGAGTCTTTCCAATGAGTCAGTTCTTTGCATCAGGTGGCCAAAGTATTGGAGTTTCAGCTTCAGCATCAGTCCTTCCAGTAAATATTCAGGACTGATTTCTTTTAGGATTGACTGGTTGGGGTGCCAAGGGACTAATTGTCCAAGGGACTCTCAAGAGTCTTCTCCAACACCACAGTTCAAAAGCATCAGTTCTTCAGTGCTCAGCTTTCTTTATAGTCCAACTCTCACATCCATACATGACTACTGGAGAAACCGTAGCTTTTAACTGATTATGGTGGTGTGATCCAATTCTTTTCCAAAAAGCTTTTCTGTCAATCCTAGCTGGGGGCCGGGGGGGAGAATGAATGGGTGAGTTAAATAAAAAAAGAAAAAGCACCACCAAAAAACTGGAACCACACAGTCTAATCCTACGGTCATTCAGTCCCTTGAATTTGTCCTTCAGGGGGCTGACATAGTCTGAAGAAAGAATCGTTAAGCTTGCCCTGTGGAAAACTGCTCCTTTTCTTATCAGAAGTAATAGATTCTCATTCAGACCACTGAGATACCCTGTTTTAAGATGCATGAGAAAATGGAATTAGAATGCCATGCTGACATCCAAGTTTGCAATATTCATATGTGGCAATAATTGGGGCAGCTAAAACGTGGTCTGTGCAGAGCAAACAGCCTTGTATGTGCTGGGTCATCTGCTTTTACATGACTGGGACAGGTTGGCACTCACAACCCAGTTAGTGTCTTTTAAATTTCCTCTTGTTGCATATCATATGGGCCCTGTCAATTTGCATCCAATGGAAACAAAATTCTCATTCTTTCTCTTGCCATTATTATAAAAGAATTCTAGAGAAAGAGTAGAAAGAAGATAGAGTACACAGTCCACATTTCTATTCTACAGATACCAACACTGTGAAATGTGCTTATAAATTAAGATTCAGTACTTAAATCTTTAGTACCAAATACCATATGATATTACTTATATGTGGAATGTAAAATACAGCACAAATGAATTTGTTTGCAAAACAGAAACAGACTCACAGATATAGAAAATAAATTTATAGTTACCAAAAGGGAAATGGGGTGGGGGAAGGATAAATTAGGAATTTAGATTAGCAGATACACACTACTATCTATAAAACAGATCATAATGTCCTACTATATAGCACAGAGAACTATATTCAATATCTTATAATAAACTACAATGGAAAAGAATATGAAATATATGAATAACTGCATCACTTTGCTGTACACCAAAAACTAGCACAACATTGTAAATCAACTATATGCTGTGCTGTACTTGGTTACTCAGCCGTGTCCAACTCTTTGTGACCCCATGGACTGCAGCCCAACAGGCTCCTCTGTCCATGGGGATTCTTCAGGCACAAATACTGGAGTGGGTTGCCATGTTCTCCTCCTGGGTTGGGATCTTCCCAACCCAGGAATCGAAATGGGGTCTCCTGCATTGCAGGTGGATTCTTTACCAGCTGAGTTACCTGAGAAGCCCAAATCAACTATCAGTTCAGTTCACTTCAGTCGCTGAGTCGTGTCTGACTCTTTGTGACCCCATGAATTGCAGCAGCCAGGCCTCCCTGTCCATCACCAACTCCTGGAGTTCACCCAAATTCATATGCTTCGAGTCAGTGATGCCATCCAGCCATCTCAACCTCTATCGTCCCCTTCTCCTCCTGCCCCCAATCCCTCCCAGCATCAGGGTCTTTTCCAGTGAGTCAACTCTTTGCATGAGGTGGCCAAAGTATTGGAGTTTCAGCTTTAGTGTGTCTTTCCAATGAACACTCAGGACTGATCTCCTTTAGGGTGGACTGGTTGGATCTCCTTGCAGTCCAAGGGACTCTCAAGAGTCTTCTCCAACACCACAGTTCAAAATCATCAATTCTTCGGCACTCAGCTTCCTTCACAGTCCAAATCTCACATCCATACATGATCGCTGGAAAAACCATAGCCTTGACTAGACGGACCTTTGTTGCAAAGTAACATCTCTGCTTTTGAATATGCTATCTAGGCTGATCATAACTTTCCTTCCAAGGAGTAAATGTCTTTTAATTTCATGGCTGCAATCACCATCTGCAGTGATTTTGGAGCCCAGAAAAATAAAGTCTGACACCGTTTCCACTGTTTCCCCATCTATTTCCCATGAAGTGATGGGACCAGATGCCATGATCTTCATTTTCTGAATGTTGAGCTATAAACCAACTTTTTCACTCTCCTCTTTCACTTTCATCAAGAGGCTTTTGAGTTCCTCTTCACTTTCTGCCATAAGGGTGGTGTCATCTGCATATCTGAAGTGATTGATATTTCTCCCGGCAATCTTGATTCCAGCTTGTGCTTCTTCCAGCCCAGCGTTTCTCATGATGTACTCTGCATAGAAGTTAAACTTATACTTCAATATAAAAAAAAAAGATTTGATACTTCCCATTGCATTATACAATAAAGTGCAAAGGCCTTAACCTTTGTTAAGACTAGAAAAGAAAGAAAAATTCTCCAAAACTGTTCAGTTATAGCAGTGGAATTAAAAAAAGAAAATCTTGATTTTCCTTAACAATCAGTTTAGAATCCAAACATGAATATTTATTAAGCCCTTCATGTGATTTCAACGTAAAGTTAAAGTTAAGATTACTGAATTACAGTGTCTATGCTCCTTAGAGCTCTAAATATGGAGCTCAGAAATATGTACATAAAGCCACCCCTACTAAGTCACATTTGTAACCCCAAACATAAAGTCAACTTGTTCTTATGACTTATAGTTTAAGTTCTGAGTCCATTTTCTATCTATCTATCTACCTGTCATCTATCTGTCTATCTATCTACTTATCTATCTGTCTAGCCATCCATCTATCCATCCATCCTGGAATGGAAGGTTGTAGTTATTTTTTGGAGAGTCTTAAATGAAAAGGTGATCCAAGTATAAGTAATTTAACAAGCAATTAGCCACTAAAGATTTTTAGACAGCAAAGAAACATGATTAAACTTGCTTTAAAAATTATCTGGTAGCAGTATTAATAGTAGATTTCATGATGGGAGAGTGGACTAAGTTAGGCTAGAAAAATGGTTATCTTGCAATAGTAATAAGGTGAGAAGAAAGGAAGTAGATTTTTGATGATGAAAATGAATAGGGAACTAATAAGAGAGAAAGACTAATAAAATCTTCCTCGGTGGCTCAGAGGTAAAGAATCTGCCTGCCAATACAGGAGACGTGGACTCCATCCCTGGTTGGGATGATCCCCTAGAGGAGGGCATGGCAATCCACAAATATTCTTGCCTGGAGAATCCCATGGACAGAGGAGCCTGGTGGGCTACCGTCCTTTGGGTTGAAAAGAGTTGGACATGTTTGAAGCAACTGAGCATGCAAAACAGAAAGAGCATTTAAAAAATAATGCTATTTCCTTGACTGAAAGATTAGAATGATCCAAGGAAATCTGTTAGAATAAGTCCTGGGGAAGCATTTGGAGCTTTCTTCTGTTGGACCCAGAGGACTTTTTCAGGGCCAGGCTAATTTCCCCCATTCTCCTTTCCACTTGCTGCACATCCAGGCCTTCTGCCTGGTTTCCCTTCTGTTTTCAAGCTGCCACTGCTCAATTCATTCCTTAGATTTTCCAAGACTGAATTTGTAGTGGGACACAGTCCTCTGTTCCTTAATGCATTGAAAGGCAAGCACCCAGCCCCTGGATAATTTTAATATTTTACTTTTAGTGTTTATTTTATCACTTTGTATAGGCTTTTTCACCGACAAGGACTTACGGCATCTGTCTTCTCACTGTTTCGTCTCAGCACCATATCAAATTCTGTATGAGTTCCATGGTGGTGGTGGTTTAGTTATTAAGTCGTGTCTGACTCTTGCAACCCCATGGACTGTAGCCTTCCAGGCTCCTCTGTCCATGGGATTCTCCAGGCAAGAATACTGGAATGGGTTGCCATTTCCTTCTCCAGGGGATCTTTCCAACCTGAGGACTGAACTAGGGTATCCTGCACTGCAGGCAGGTTCTTTACCAACTGTGCTACAAGGGAGGCCCTAGTGCCACATAATGCTTTGTGACAACCACCCAGAACTCAGTGACTAAAGCAGTACATTTATTTAACTTATGCATTTTCAGGTGAACTGGATGGTGCTTTTGGCCTTGGCTTGGGTAATCATGTATTGACTGATCATGATTGGGATCTCTCACAATTCTAGTGTTGGACGGCTTATAATCTAATCTAGGAAAGTCTTAGCTAGGACAAATGTGGCTCTGTTCCACGTCTCATCCTTTAGCAGGCTAGCTTGGGCATGTTCTTGTGGCAGAGGCAGAGGAATGAAAAATCAAGTGGAAATGTGTGCTTTTTCATGCTTCTTAATAATATCCCCAAAGCTAAAGCAAGTCACTTGGCCGAACCAAGAAACTAAAGGTGAAACAGAATATCCTGCCTAGAGTGGAAGAGCAACACAAACTTACATGGCAAAGACAAATGTATAGAAGGGATGAGTTGGGGGGGTAACTAATGCAGTCAACCCTCCACATTCTTTTTTCTCATTCCCTCCACTACTTAATTGAGTGGTCACCCTTTATTCCCTGCTCATACTCAGAGTCCTTGTGGGAACAGCCCAAGGGGAGATTCTATTAAATCTTTTGCCTTTAATTCTGACGTTGATGTTTTAAACCAATTTTTTGATTTCTTAATAATAACAGCAACAGTAAACTAATAATGATACTAAAGCTGAAACTCAAGTACTTTGGCCATCTCATGCGAAGAGTTGACTCATTGGAAAAGACTCTGATGCTGGGAGGGATTGGGGGCAGAAGGAGAAGGGGACGACAGAGGATGAGATGGCTGATGGCATCACCAACTTGATGGACGTGAGTCTGAATGAACTCTGGGAGTTGGTGATGGACAGGGAGGCCTGGTGTGCTGCAATTCATGGGGTCACAAAGAGTCGGACATGACTGAGCGACTGAACTGAGCTGAACTGAGTAGTAATAATGATCAAATCTTTCTATGTAACACATATTTTCAGATTTCTTTACTGGTATCATTTAGTCTCCTCATAATGATTCTTTTAGAAATTGCTTCCCTGGTGGCTCAGTGGTAAAGAATGTGCCTGCCAGTGCAGAAGATGCAGGTTTGATGCCTGGGTGGGGAAGATCCCTTGGAGAAGGAAATGGCAAACCACTCCAGTAACCTTGCCTAGAAAATCTCATGGACAGAAGAACCTGGCAGGCTACAATCTGTGGGGTTGCAAAAGAGCTGGACATGACTTAGAGACTACAGAACAACAACAAATCCCTATGTAACTGCTTAGCATTTTGATGAATGGATTCTTTTATTACATATTTTAAGAGCAGATATACCAAGGAATGAATATTTTAGTAACTGAGATATGAGAAATTAGCTCTATTGATAATACTGACTTTATATGAACAACATGAGGCTGCATTTATATGGAGCTGAAATCAATAAGGTACTCTTAACTCTGCCCCAAACTACAATCCATCCTCCTCTCTCAACTACACACGATTTACCTATTGACTTTAATTTTGCTTTATTTTCTCATGTTGATAAAATTTTTTTGAACCTTATGATGATATACAAAACTTAACAGGTTGTATGAATATCATAGCAGAAAAAATTACAATTAGAAAATTATGCAAAAAATATTCTTCATCATCTTGCAGGAAGCATACAAAGTGGTCAAAGATAAGTTTTATTCATTTGCAGGAGCATGTAACATGTAAGTAGAAGAAAATGATCAATATTATTCCAACACATTTCAACTCAGAGCTTCTATCAGAATAAGAAGTAAGATTAGATTCATGTAAAAAGGTTTCATAACTGCCATTTCCCAGATTTTCTTCTAGTATGGGATTGTATTGGGTCTTGATGAATTTGGTTCAAAAGCACAGTGAATACCAATAGAAGTTCTCTGAGAATTACCCTGTTGATGATGATATCATTAAGAGAGCTATAAGTGTGCCACTGAAATGAATGTTCCAGATTATTAAATTTTATCACTTTAAAAGCCAAATTAATTATTTTTATTTTAACCATTTTTTGAAAGAAACCTAACACAAATGTGCTATCTGTTTTTCTGCTTCTTGAGCTGAGCATACTAAATATTTTATTCATTTTGAAATGACTAGGTCTCAGGTTACCATTATGAATAATTTTTGTTTTATATGTTAATATAGTGTTTCCCTCAGGGGCTAGTGAGTTATGTAGGTCTGCTTGATTAATTACCTTAAGTTTTTTAATAAGTTCTGGTGATTCTCTTGCCTATATTGTCTCTTTTTACTCTAGGCCATTTCAATTCCCTTTCCTTGATACTCTTAATCTATTTTTTTTCTGTAACCCCTATTTCAGTACAAATCAGATAAGCATTCAAGATCAGTAGATTAAGTTGTATATTAATCTATAATTCAGTAGCCATTTGCCCAAGAGCTTGAGCCCCACACTTCTTCTGGAAATATGATATTTCAAGTTTATTTGTTCATTTGAAATATGTTTTGAATGCAAATACCATATTTCATTGAATCTAAGGTGTCAATTGTAATATAGACCGCTATTATATGGACTACAAGAAAGAAAAGAAGTTGCACATTATAAGATGCATCTCCAATTTAGAGATACTAAAACGTATAAAAATGAAAGTCTTGGAGGAGATGAAAGGTGATGTGTGTGTGTGCTCAGCTGCTCAGTCATGTCCGACTCTTTGCAATCCCATAGACTGTAATCCACCAGGCTCCTCTGTCCATAGAGTTTTCCAGGCAGAATACTGGAGTGGGTTGACATTTCCTCCTCCTGGGAATCTCCCTGCCCCAAGGATTGAACCTGGGTCTCCTGTGTCTCCTGCACTGCCGAAGGATTCTTTACTACTGCACCATCTGGGAAGCTGAAATGTGGTAATGTGAGTGAATAATGTTCTGGGTGATGAGGGTGTCTCAGTGATCAAAGCAGTCAGTATCCCTACTTTAACAGAGCTTACACTCTAATGTGGGGGTGGTGGTGGTTTAGCCACTAAGTCATGTCCAACTCTTGTGACCCCACGGACTGTAGCCTGCCAGGCTCCTCTGTCTGTGGGATTCTCCAGGCAAGAATACTGGAATGGGTTGCCATTTCCTTCTCCAGGGAATCTTCCCTATCCAGGAGTTGAACCCAGGTCTCCTGTATTGCAGGCAGATTCTTTACCAACTGAACTACAAGGGAAGCCCACATTCTAATGTGGGGTGAGGGGAGCAAATAATTCTGCCAGGTGTTCATTAGCTCTGAAGAAGCAAAGCCAGGCAAGGGGAAGGAGAGTGGAAGAGGGGGTGTTCTTTTCTTGTAAAACAGTTAGATAGTCAGTTTCCCAGATGATCAGTGGTAAAGAATCCACCTGCTAAGCAGGAGATGCTGGTTCAATCCCTGGGTGGGGAAGATCCCCTGGAGAAGGAAATGACAACACACTCCAGTATTCTTGTCTGGGAAATCCCATGGACAGAAAAGCCTGACTGGCTACAGTCCATGGGATCACAAAGAGTCAGACACGACTTAATGACTAAACAGCAGCAGCAGTCAGAGAGTCAGGGAAGGTACTCTGATCAGGGATATTTGAGAAGGGACCAGAAGGAAGGGAAAGAATGAATCATGAAATAGGAGATAACTCCAGGAAGTGGGAACAAAGACTCTGAGATCTAGGCTGTTGGAGGAGCAGAAAGTAGGCCAGAATGGATGCAGTGGAAGAAAGGGGGCAGAGAGTAGTGGGAGATGACATTAAAAAGATGGTGAGCTCCAGAGTAGGTCAGGCCTTAGAGATGTGGTAAGAAGAACTCTGGACTTTATGATACACAGTAAGTTGTGCAAGGGTTTTGAGTGGAGAAGTGACATGGTCAAGTTGTATTTTAACAGAAGCATTGTGATTTCTATGTGGATAAAGACTGTTGAGTAAGGGGGTGAAGACAGGAAGATTAGTTAGGAGACAATTGCAATTATGTGTGCAAGAGATAATGGAAGCTTAGATAGTAGAACAGTGGTGAGAAGTGATCAGATTCTAGGTATATATTTGAAGGTCAGTCTTATAGGATTTTATGATGGATTTAATAATGAGGTCTGAGAAAAAGAGTCAAAGATGACTTCAAGATTTCTGGCCCACAGAGGAATAGAGTTGACATTTATTGAGACTGGGGAAAACTGAGAGGGAATAGGGTGTAGGAAGAAGAAACGGAGACTTTGGTTTTGTAAATGTTCAGTTTGAAATGCCTTAGTTATCAAGTGGAGAAGTGAGATAAGCAGCTGGATACATGAATCTGGACTTTAGGGGAGAGGCCCAGACCAGAGAAATAATTTGGGAGTCAAGAAAAAGAGTGAACAGTGGTACCAATCGCTGCTCATAGAGTGAGTAAAATCACAACCAAGAGTCAACATTGGATCTGTCAACGTATAATTTGTGAGACAGAACAGATTGGAGTGAATTCAGGAAAGAAGAGAGGAAAATATGTGGAGGCAATTCTTTCCAAAAGTTTTTGTTGTAAAGGGGCCAGAAAATGGAGTAATTATTACTTTTTCACATAAGTTTGAAACTTTTCCCTATCACTTTTGATATCATTCTGTGAGAAGGCATAGCAACAAAATGTTTGGGCTGCAGGGTACATTACTTCTTTGATGTCATATCTCAAAGGACTTGGTCAAGAAATGAAATAAGCTCAAATATAATTTCCATTAAAAGCAAAATCATATGTTCTTTATAATTTATATTGCTTCTTGAAAATTCAGGGTAGCATTGAAGATAAAAGAACAAGATTTTCAAATACAGGGTCCAAAAGAGTCAAACACCTTATATTTTAGAAATCCCAACATTAGTCTGTATGGAGATATTTGTATCAATAGATGCCTAGGCAGATATTAGCTTGGGCTTCAGATACTTCTGGATGTATCAATACTTCAGAAACTACCTGTCTGAAAGGATGACTGGGGATTCAACAGGAGCTCAGAACAGCTGAAAACATAGGGAGGTTCCCACATGAATTCATGCTGGGACTTCAAGTAGCTGTTGTCCATCTAGAGTGGAGAGCTATAACCTTTTATAAATAAGTATTTGAGGATTGAGTGACTGTTCTTCAGTAACCTGCAATATCCAGCAGTTATAAATACAGTCTTGTTATTTTTCTGACAAGACTGTATTTGGGATACTGTATTCAAGATATAGTTATTTGGGATAACTCCCAATGCTGACCTCAAGGCGGGATGACAACCCCATTCTCTAGAGTTTCTTCAGACTCTAGTCTTCTCGTGGGTCTCTGGGTATTTTCACAAGTGATCAGGGATCAGTC
This sequence comes from Oryx dammah, assembly GCF_014754425.2. Taxonomy (NCBI): domain Eukaryota; kingdom Metazoa; phylum Chordata; class Mammalia; order Artiodactyla; family Bovidae; genus Oryx; species Oryx dammah. The sequence continues at coordinate 15,100,501 of NW_024070200.1, forward strand.
CCTGCTCTCACTGCTGCACTGGATACCACACCATCCACTCTGGCCTGATTGCCCATGGTATCAGTTCAGTTCAGTCACTCAGTCATATCTGACTCTTTGTGACTCCATAATCGCAGCACGCCAGGCCTCCCTGTCCATCACCAACTCCCGGAGTTCACTCAGACTCACGTCCATTGAGTCGGTGATGCCATCCAGCCATCTCATGCTCTGTTGTCCCCTTCTCCTCCTGCCCCCAATCCCTCCCAGCATCAGAGTCTTTCCAATGAATCAACTATTCGCATGAGGTGGCCAAAGTACTGGAGTTACAGCTTCAGCATCATTCCTTCCAAAGAAATCCCAGGGCTGATCTTCAGAATGGACTGGTTGGATCTCCTTGCAGTCCAAGGGACTCTCAAGAGTCTTCTCCAACACCACAGTTCAAAAGCATCAATTCTTCAGCACCCAGCTTTCTTCACAGTCCAACTCTCACATTCATACATGACCACTGGAAAAACCATAGCCTTGACTAGAAGGACCTTTGTTGGGAAAGTAATGTCTCTGCTTTTGAATATGCTGTCTAGGTTGGTCATAACTTTCCTTCCAAGGAGTAAGCATCTTTTAATTTGATGGCTGCAGTCACCATCTGCAGTGATTTTGGAGCCCCCAAAAATAAAGTCTGACACTGTTTCCACTGTTTCCCCATCTATTTCCCATGAAGTGATGGGACTGGATGCCATAATCTTCATTTTCTGAATGTTGAGCTTTAAGCCAACTTTTTCATTCTCCACTTTCACTTTCATCAAGAAGCTTTTGAGTTCCTCTTCACTTTCTGCCATAAGGGTAGTGTCATCTGCATATCTGAGGTTATTGATATTTCTCCTGGCAATCTTGATTCCAGCTTGTGTTTCTTCCAGTCCAGCGTTTCTCATGATGTACTCTGCATAGAAGTTAAATAAGCAGGGTGACAATATACAGCCTTGATGTACTCCTTTTCCTATTTGGAACCAGTCTGTTGTTCCATGTCCAGTTCTAACTGTTGCTTCCTGACCTGCATACAGATTTCTCAAGAGGCAGGTCAGGTGGTCTGGTATTCCCATCTCTTTCAGAATTTTCCACAGTTTATTGTGATCCACACAGTCAAAGGATTTGGCATAGTCAATAAGGCAGAAATAGATGTTTTTCTGGAACTCTCTTGCTTTTTCCATGATCCAGCGGATGTTGGCAACTTGATCTCTGGTTCCTCTGCCTTTTCTAAAACCAGCTTGAACATCAGGAAGTTCCCGGTTCATGTATTGCTGAAGCCTGGCTTGGAGAATTTTGAGCATTACTTTACTAGCGTGTGAGATGAGTGCAATTGTCTGGTAGTTTGAGTATTCTTTGGCATTGACTTTCTTAGGTATTAGAATGAAAACTGACCTTTTCCAGTCCTGTGGCCGTTGCTGAATTTTCCAAGTTGCTGGCATATTGAGTGCAGCACTATCACAGCATCATCTTTCAGGATTTGAAATAGCTCCACTGGAATTCCATCACCTCCACTAGCTTTGTTTGTAGTGATGCTTTCTAAGGCCCACTTGACTTCACATTCCAGGATGTCAGGCTCTAGGTGAGTGAGCACACCATCGTGATTATCTTGGTCATGAAGATCTCTTTTGTACAGTTCTTCTCTGTATTCTTGCCACCTCTTCTTAATATCTTCTGCTTCTGGTAGGTCCATACCATTTCTGTCCTTTATCGAGCCCATCTTTGCATGAAATATTCCCTTGGTATCTCTAATTTTCTTGAAGAGATCTCTAGTCTTTCCCATTCTGTTTTTTTCCTCTATTTCTTTGCACTGATTGCTGAAGAAGGCTTTCTTATCTCTCCTTGCTATTCTTTGGAAATCTGCATTCAGATGCTTATATCTTTTCTTTTCTCCTTTGCTTTTCTCTTCTCTTCTTTTCACAGCTATTTGTAAGGCCTCCCCAGACAGCCATTTTGCTTTTTGGCATTTCTTTTCCATGGGGATGGTCTTGATTCCTGTCTCCTGTACAATGTCACGAACCTCATTCCATAGTTAATCAGGCACTCTATCTATCAGATCTAGGCCCTTAAATCTATTTCTCACTTCCACGGTATAATCATAAGGGATTTGATTGAGGTCATACCTGAATGGTCTAGTGGTTTTCCCTACTTTCTTCAATTTGAGTCTGTATTTGGTAATAAGGAGTTCATGATCAGAGCCACAGTCAGCTCCTGGTTTTGTTTTTGTTGACTGTATAGAGCTTCTCCATCTTTGGCTGCAAAGAATATAATCAATCTGATTTTGGTGTTGACCATCTGGTGATGTCCATGTGTAGAGTCTTCTCTTGTGTTGTTGGAAGAGGGTGTTTGCTATGACCAGTGCATTTTCTTGGCAAAACTCTTTATTAGTCTTTGCCCTGTTTCATTCTGTATTCCAAGACCAAATTTGCCTGTTATTCCAGGTGTTTCTTGACTTCTTACTTTTACATTCCAGTCCCCTATAATGAAAAGGACATCTTTTTTGGGTGTTAGTTCTAAAAGGTCTTGTAGGTCTTCATAGACCCGTTCAACTTCAGCTTCTTCAGCGTTACTGGTTGGGGCACAGGCTTGGATTACCATGATATTGAATGGTTTGCCTTGGAGACGAACAGAGATCATTCTGTTGTTTTTGAGACTGCATCCAAGTACTGCATTTCAGACTGTTTTGTTGACCATGATGGCTACTCCATTTCTTCTGAGGGATTCCTGCCTGCAATAGTAGATATAATGGTCATCTGAGTTAAATTTACCCATTCCAGTCCATTTTAGTTCGCTGATTCCTAGAATGTCGATGTTCACTCTTGCCATCTCTTGTTTGACCACTTCCAATTTGCCTTGATTCATGGACCTGACATTCCAGGTTCCTATGCAATATTGCTCTTTACAGCATTGGACCTTGCTTCTATCACCAGTCACATCCACAGCTGGGTATTGTTTTTCTTTGGCTTCATCCCTTCATTCTTTCTGGAGTTATTTCTCCACTGATTTCCAGTAGCATATTGGGCACCTACTGACCTGGGGAGTTCCTCTTTCAGTATCCTATCATTTTACCTTTTCATACTGTTCATGGGGTTCTCAAGGCAAGAATATGGAAATGGTTTGCCATTTCCTTCTCCAGTGGACCACATTCTGTCAGATCTCTCCACCATGACCCACCCACCTTGGGTGGCCCCACAGGGCATGGCTTACTTTCACTGATAGGCAAGGCTGTGGTCCTAGTGTGATTGGATTGACTAGTTTTCTGTGATTATGGTTTCAGTGTGTCTGCCTTCTGATGTCTTCTTGCAACACCTACTGTCTTACTTGGGTTTCTCTTACCTTGGCTGAGGGGTATCTCCTCACCGCCACCCCTGCTGACCTTGAACGTGGAATAACTTTTCTAGGCCCTCCTGCGCCTGTGCAGCCACCGCTCCCTGGACTTGGGGTTGCTCCTCCCAGCCGCCGCTCCTGACCTCGGTCATGTTGTAGCTCCTCCCGGCAGCCCATGGTATTCTCTGCTGTAACTGCACGCTGCTTTTAGTTCACTTTTTTCTGGATATGGGCATGTTCAAATACCTATTTCAAGGCAGCCATAACTGACACTTTCCTCTAAACTTTAGGCTCTGTTGCTGAGTCATCATGCCAGATACCACCATCTTTACTTGGAACGATTTCTTTTCTAGGGCTTCTGTAGGGTTCCCAAGCAATTTGCCTTCTCCCTCTGCTCCCTTTTGTTGGTCAGATAAGCCATTTATGACTGAACTCTAATCTTGGACCATATTTGAGTTGTTTGCCTTGAAGGCTCCTTATCCCTCATGTAAATCAGTAAATGTAAAGGGATACCAGAAGCTGTGAGTGACCCAACCCTTCATGCCAGATGGATCCAAGTCTCCAGACAACTGGGGACTCTTCAGAGCAACATATGGATTGTGGAGAAGGGGAGAAGTGTTGTTAACATGAAATCTCTGTGTTTTTACCCTTCTTATTATGCTGAGTAACAGTAACTTAGATCTCTGGAGAGGCAGAAAGAGAAATGGAGTTCAGATTCTCTGAACTACCACGAAAACCTTTTGGGGGCGAGTATTGCTGAGATCTAGAAAAGAATCTCAGTATTTGTGTCTGTGACTGTGTGTGGAAAAAGGGTTTTATTTGCTTTTTCCTTTACTGAGTATAGGACATAGCTCAAAAATAAATCCCTTGAATGATTTTATTCTTGAAACTTTGAGAGTTCAGATGGGTGGGGAATGTATTGGAGTTTCATTTAGAATTGCTATTAAAAAGGCTTTGGGTATAGATGATGATGATACTGACGTGTACTGTTGGCAAACGAAGTGTTTAGTGGCAATTTTTGTTCTTCGCAGCAGCAGGGATGAGTCTGAGCTGAGGCATCCTTGCTGCTCTCCAGTCCCCTATCTGTGAAATGGTTGGCCGCTTCTGGGGAGGAAGCTGATGGCTGGGAACCATTTTCTCTGTGCACAGTTAAGTGCCCCTTGTGGACACTGCTGCCAGAGAGATGACGAAACCCTGGCAAATTATTGTTCATCTCAAGCAGTTCCTAATGTACTTTCCTACTGAGGGGAAGTCGGAAAAGAAAAGAAGGCTGCAACTGGCAGGGGCCGGGGCCTTCCTCTCTTTGGCTGCTCCCCAGCTCCTGGGTCTTGCTTTTGTGGATGCGGTGACCACGCAGGCAGCTCAATCCATGCGCTTAGGACAGCTGCTTAGAAACCAGCTGAAGCAGCTGGCAGGTGAAACATTAATGTGTTATGCTATAAAATATTTAAAGAAAGCTGTGAATTTAGTTTTCTTTTGATTATTTCTCCAGATCTATACTTCAGTAGCTTTGCTGAAGGGCCAGAATCAAACCTGAGATGCCCCCAGAGCCCATTTAAGTACTTTGCAGTGTTTACTTAATATTTTAAAGATAAAAAACACTTTGAAACATTGAGCACTGCAAAAGAACAAAACCTATTTATGGACCCCCAGGGCATTTCACCTTTAAGACAGCTAAGCGGTCAGGAAACTGAAGAAGTCTTTCATTTTTATAGCACTAGATAAATTATGGGTTGAGTCAGCTTCAATGGGGTCTTTTTAACTCTTTCTGTTCTGCTTTCTGGTGTGTGAAACATAATTTTTAGAGAAAATACTTCCTTTTATTACGATGCCTTTCAACACTTCTTATTTCAAATGTTTTAACGAATCTAACAACCAAATGTGTTTTACCACAATCCCGGGCTTGAAGAGGAAACAAAAGAACTGTAATGATTTGTAATAGATTTCTGATTCAGAATCAGAAGAAGGGGCTTTAGTCTGACTCTGGTGCTTAGTGGTTATGTAACCTCAAGAAAACCTAAGACTATACCGATTCCTAGTCATGCGAAGGTGGACATATTACTTGTTTTCTGCAACCTAAGGAGAATTAATAATATTCCTCACTGGACTGCTGTGAGAATTAAGAGTGCAGATACAAAGACTAGCGCAAACCCTTTTTGATGATTTCAAGTGTTCAATAGTGTTAAATGTTAATAGATCTGAAAGAAAAGCATTTGGTTTTAACTATTGTCTTTATTTATAAAATGATGATAATATACATCATCTAAGGTTATTATCATATTTAAATGCATATGACATGTGTGGGCACTTTGAACACTAAATACCGTGTAAATGGAATATACATTGATAATCATAATGAATTTTGAAAACTGTCAGAGAAGATGGATATGTAAGAGAAAACAAGAAGGCAGAGAAGACAGCAGGAAAGTTGGGAACAGACCCATGGAGAGGTTTGCACATTATTAGAAGTGGAAGAACAGAATGAACACTGGCCCCCAAGGCAAATCACACCAAATCCAAGTGCTCAGTCGAAACCAAAGCAAAACATAGAAACAAAACAAGACAAAAAACTCAATGACACTCAGCTCGCGGTGCACAGAGCACGCTAGCTGCTCATCTCCATCTTAAGAAAACATTCTTTATAGCTTTATTCTCAGGAGAACCTGCTGGACAGTGCTGCTGGTTCTGGGATAATTATGAAGAGAGTACTGAGAATATAGAACGAACACAGCTGCTGAAGAACGTCACATGGACCTTCCTATTTTAGTCCCAGAGCTGCTTCTCTGGCCCAGCATGGCTCCTCCTTGACCCAGGCAGCTCCAGGAGCCCCTCTTTCATCTTTCTCTTCTTAGGAGATAATCACACCCAACCCAGCACTTTGAATTCTAGGACTAGGGAGATGGGTTTCAGTCCCTAACTCCTTACTTTCTTCCTATGCCAGACACAGGCAACAAGATTTTTCTTTTAAGAAATTTTCTGCTAATAAATGTGTGGTAGTAAACAGGGGATATCAAAAATGAGAAATAGCAAATATGGAAATGTTACAGAGTTTATAACAGTAATAGTTCCACTATTAACAGTTGTATCTAACTCTCTGTGACCCCATGAATTGCATCACACCAGGCTTTCCTGTCCTTCACTATCTCCTGGAGTTTGCCCAAACTTATGTCCATTGAGTCAATGATGCCATCCAATCATCTCATCCTCTGTCACCCCCTTCTCCTCCTGCACTGAACTTTTCCCAGCCTCAGGGTCTTTTCCAATGAGTCGGCTCTTCACATCAGGTGGCCAAAGTATTGGAGCTTTATCTTCAGCATTAGTCTTTCCAGTGAATATTCAGGGTTGATTTCCTTTATGACTGACTGGCTTGATCTCCTTAATGTCCAAGAGACTCTCAAGAGTCTTTTCCAATACCAGTTTGAAAGCATCAATTTCTTGGTGCTCAGCCTTCTCTATGGTCAAACTCTCACATCTGTACATGACTATGGGAAAAACCATAGCTTTGACTATGTGGACCTTTGTTGGCAAAGTGATATCTCTGCTTTTTAATACATTGTCTAGATTTCTCATAGCTTTTCTTCTAGGGAGCAAGTGTCTTTTAATGTCAAGGCTGCTGTCACTGTCTGCAGTGATTTTGGAGCCCAGGAAAATTAAGTCTATCACTGTTTTATTTTCCCCCATAAATTTCCCCCTTTTTTCCCCAGTTTATTTGCCATGAAGTGATGTGACCAGATGCCATGGCCTTAGTTTTTTGAATGTTGAGTTTTAAGCCAGCTTTTTCACTCTCCACTTTCACTTTCATCAAGAGGCTCTTTAGTCCTCTTCACTTTCTGCCATTAGGGTAGTGTCATCTGCATATCTGAGGCTATTGATATTGATACTAGTATTTCCACTATTAATAGTAATGCCACAATTTCCGTTACATTTTACATAAGGAATGGAACTTAAGAGCTAAGTTTGAGTCAGGTTCACTAAAGTCTTTCTTTTAAGAAAGAGAATGTGAATATCTCCCTTATATGCTGCATACTTTAGGATTAGAAATTTCCCACGTATGCAGGCAGATATGGGAATCTTTTCCCCTACCCAGTCATTGTTGGGCAGATGTTACTTTGGTATCTCTTGAAATCATTTTTCTTTCCTCTGGTCATGCACACAAATCTGTAAAGAAGCCAAAAGAATGCTTGTGCAAAATAGAGAAATTAATGTGAGTTGGAGAGGAGTAAACTATCAAGAAGGTAGGGATAGCTTTTCAGAATCAGTGAGGACATTGATGATGAATTAATCACTATAAATTAGTCTAGGATCACAGACCAGGATTCAAATAAATCAAGCTGATGCAAATCACAAATTTAATAATTTGTAAAATATGGCTCACAATGGTAGTCCATATTAAGGCTCCTGATATTTACTGCTCTAAGATATAAAGGCTTGAAAGAGGTGGGTAAACCCTTGAAAGGGTTTTAGGCCTGTATGAATTTTTAGGAGTATAATTTTCTGGACCAATTCTTATGGTTTTCAGTATGACATTCTGTCTAGTATACAATGCTGTTTGCAGATAGATCCTGTTTCTCCTTATATCTGTGGATGCTGGTGAGCCTGATAAGTAAGTCTCTTATCTAGGTACTCATAATAGTATATAAATTGTAATTTCAGAAATCCTGGGAGTTCTGTAAAAATCTTCTGTCCTTCAAAATGGCAGGGGCCTCCATGAGGGCTTAACTGAACCAAGCATGGGGGCCAAAGACAGCTCTTTGATGCTGAAATTAAAAGATTAGGGACTATGCTTTCCTTTATTAATCCTCAACAACATGTTCCCTGCCTTCCCAGGGAAGCCAAACACATGACTCACAAGATCAGGCAGTTTCCTGCAAGATAAGAGTGGAAGGAAAGTATCTACAGATGGAAGAATGAAGCCATGAGACTAGAACTGGAATGAAGGGCAGAAGCAGTGCCCCTTAATTTTCTTCTGTGTTTTGTTAGCAACAAGTTTTCAATGGGAGCTTTCAAGACTCATTAGTTTGAGTAAGAACAAATTAGACAAAAGATCTAGTGTTAGATATAAATTAAAAGCTGTTACTATGCATTGCAAGTCTCTCTCTCTTAAAAGGAGAATGGATTATTTTTTTAAGCCAAAATTTGAAGTTTGGCATTTGTGTCTCCCAATTCTCAGATCATTTATCACAACTTTTCTTTTTTGAGGTGTTAGAATAATGCTCTGAAGAGTAGGGACAATGCACATGCTTTTCTAAGCCTCTGGGGACCAGGCAGAGTTTGGAGTGATTTAGGGGCAACCAGACAATGCTTCATTACCCTGGAAACTGACCCTTCTCCCATCTGCTGTAAATGAGATCTGAAAACTTTCTCCATCCTATTATCTTGTCAATTCCCAGCATTAGTTTCTAACAAGAGACTTGAAATGCAATATAGCTCTTTGGCCGGAAAAAAAAAAAAAGTACTTAGGATTTAGTGGACTGTAACTTGGTTGCAAATCCAAATTTAGCTTGTAATATGATTTCCTTCATGCAGATTGCAATGTTTACATCTTGTAATGAAGCCTATGTTTCTTTGTATCAGTGGTTCTCAAATGGAAAACAGTGGAGAAGAGCAACATGGATGTAAAGATATATCTCCTACACACCTCTGCATGAACACTGACTATTACAGATTGAAAATTGAATATGAATACAAGAAAATTCATAGAATTTTTATTCATGAAAATTAACTGTATTTTGTCACTTGTGTACTGTACTATTTCAAAGCTTTCATTATCAAATTCTTCTCTCAGTCCCAAATTTGTTCATACATCCAAAAAGCACATGTTTTTCTCACTTTTTAAAAGAATAGGTGAGTGGGTGGCTTAATTCTATTTAGAAAGAAAGAAAAAGGAAAAAGATTGCCCATACATTTCTCATAAACTGATCTGGTTAGACTTTTGGTTGCAAAGAACTCAGCCTGAATAAAGGTGGGGCTTATTGCAGGGCTCTGTATGGATTAGAACTGGGAGTGAAAGGCTGAGTGGAACAAAAACAGCTCTAATTTCCAGCTTCTTTCTTGATCTTTCTCAGGGTCCCTTCTATGGCATCACTGTGTCACTCTTGGTGTCTGAACCATTTTTTCTCTTCCTCTGTTTTAGTTGCTTTGGGTGATATGGAGCCTGTTATAGCTACTGTTTCATCTCCAGTTGAAAGACTCCTTTCAAGCTTCAGCTCTTACTGCACATTTCTTAGGCTTGTGTTTCAGGCCTGTGTTCCTGAGAATCAGGATCTTATTGTCGTAGCTCACCTTGTATTCTACACCATGCCATAAGTCATCGGCTAGCCAACAGATGGTATGGTAGACTGCAGAAAGAGCCACAGTTTTCTGTAACCACATACCTGCAATGTGATTTTGTAGCCTCTTTCATCAAGAGATGGAGTCTATTTCTCTATCCTTAAATCTAGGCTGGCTTTGGCTAGTAGGAAGAAACAGAAGTGAGGTTGCATACTCGGTCCTTTGGAAGCCTTAAACTCTTCCTCTATTTCTCTTGGAACTCTTCCATATGCCTTGGCTAGGCTGATGGAAATTGAGAGACCAAGTGAACAGAAATAAGCCTTCTTAGACTAGCCAGCCTCCAGGTGCTGGCAGCTTACTGAAGATTATGAATGGGCCCAACCAAGTCTAGCTCAAATCAGCCAAATCAACTAGTCTATTCCAGGACAAATTGCTGCCCTATTTAACCAAGAGGTAAATTCATGGCTGTTGCTTTAAGCCACTAAGTATTAGCATAGTTTGCTATACAGTTTTTCTTCAGTTGCTCAGTCGTATGTGACTCTTTGCAAACCCATGGGCTGGAGCATGCCAGGCTTCTCTGTCCTTCACTATTTCTCAGAGTTTGCTCAAACTCATGTCCACTGAGTTGGTGATGCCATGTAACTAACTCGTCCTCTGTCTCCTCCTTCTCTTCCTGCCTTCAATCCCTCACAGCATTAGGGTCTTTTCCAATGAGTTAACACTTAGCATCAGGTGGCCAAAGTATTGGAGCATCAGCATTAGTCCTTCCAATGAATACTCACGACTGATTTCCTTTAGGATTGACTGATTTGATCTCCTTGATGTCCAAGGGACTCTCAAGAGTCTTCTCCAACACCACAGTTTAAAAAGCATCAATTCTTCAGCACTCATCCTTTTTTATTGTCCAACTCTCACATCCATACATGACTACTGGAAAAACGATAGCTTTCTTTAAGTATACACACCTTTGTTGGCAAAATGATGTCTCTGCTTTTTAATACACTGTTTAGGCTTGTCATAGCTTTCCTCCCAAAGAGCAAGCTCCAATCACCATCCACAGTGATTTTGGAGCCCAAGAAAATAAAGTCTGTCACTGTTTCCATTGTTTCTCCATCTATTTGTCATGAAGAGATGGGACGAGATGACACGATCTTTGTTTTTCGAATGTTGAGTTTTAAGCCAGCTTTTTCACTCTCCTCTTTCACCTTCATCAAGAGGCTCTTTAATTCCTCTTCACTTTCTGCCATAAAGGTTATGTCATCTGCTGTCTGAAGTTATTGATATTTCTCCCAGCAATCTTGATTCCAACTTGTACTTCATCCAGCCCAGTGTTTCTCATGATGTACTCTGCATATAAGTTAAATAAGCAGGGTGACAATATATAGCCTTTACATACCCCTTTCCCAGTTTGGAACCAGTCCATTGTTCCATGTCTGGTTCTAACTGTTGCATCTTGATGTGCGTATAGGTTTCTCAGGAGGCAGGTAAGGTAGTCTGGTATTCCCAATTCTTTAAGAATTTCCCACAGTTTGTTGTGATCCACACAGTCAAAAGCTTTAGCATAGTCAGTGAAGCAGAAGTAGATATTTTTCTGGAATTTTTTTTTTTTTCCTATGATTCAATGGATGTTGGCAATTTGATTTCTGGTTCCTCTGCCTTTTCTAAATCCAGCTTGTACATTTGGAAGTTCTTGGTTCACATACTGTTGAAGCCTAACTAGATGGATTTTGAGCATTACCTTGCTCACAAGTGAAATGAGTGCAATTGTGCCATAGTTTGAACATTCTTTGACATTGCCCTTCTTTGGGATTAGAATGAAAACTGATCTTTTCTAGTCCTGTGCTGAATTTTCCAAATTTGCTGGCATATTGAATACAGCACTTTCACAGCATCATCTTTTATGATTTGAAATAGCTCAGCTGGAATTTCTTTACCTCCACTAGCTTTGTTTGTAGTGATGCTTCCTAAGGCCCACTTGACTTCACACTCTAGGATATCTGGCTCTAGGTGAGTGATCACACCATTGTGGTTATCTGGGTTAGTCAAAATAGTAAAAAGTAAATAATAAAGAGACACAGCTCATTCTCTATATTTGCTGGTTCCACATCAATGGATTAAACCAACCATGGGTAGAAAATATTTGGGGAAGAAAATTCTAGAAATTTTCAAAAAGAAAATTTGAATTTGCCATGTATGAGAACTATTTATATAGCATGTACATTGTAGTTACCACTGTTTATATAGACTTTGCATTTTATTCTGTATACTATAAGTAATACAGAGATGATTTAAAGTATATGGGAGGATGTACATAGGTTATATGCAAATACTATGTTGTTTTTATATAAGAGACTTGAACATCCTGGATTTTGGCATTTGCTGGCATCCTGGAACTTGTCCCCTATGGATACCGAGGGAGAACTCCATTCCTTTTGGTCTAAACAGCCCTGGTAGGCAGTTTGCTGACATTAACGCAAAAAATGTGACTACTTGCCTCTTTCTCAGTGGCTATGAGCAAGGCAGTTTTAGTTAGGAAGAATGTAGTCTTTAGTAGTTCAGCAAATATTTGGTAACTGCCTATAGTGTGTCATGTACTATGTTAGGCAATAGAAATCAAGGGTGATAAAAAAATATACCTAGTCAATTAGTAGTGATGAATAAATGGAATTTTCACTTAGTAGGGGAGACAGACATTAATCACATAATCACCTTGAAGAATATTTAATTACAAACAGATAAGGCTGTAAAGTGAAGACATACATGTTTATGAAGGCAACAGCAAAGTCTTAGACCAGGTCTTAAAGGCTAAGTGGTGCTTGAGCGAAGACCCTTTTATTAGGGAAAAGGGTAAGGAGAGTGGTTTGTGGATGAAAGGAAGATCTTTTCAGCATGCCCAAAGATTCCATGATGGAAGCTAATATGATGCATTCAAAAAGTTGAGTGAAGTTCAGTGTGAGTGTGACTGGAATAGGGGTCTGAGGTTGGGGCCGGGAGTGAGGGAACTGTGAAGAAATGTGAGTGGGGAGTGGTGTAGGGCTTGAGCACATGGGGACTTGTAGGCAATGTTATGGATTTTGGGGATGTGCAAAGCTATTGGGCCTGGACAGAGAAGGGAAGCAGGGGTGCATGATCAGTGTTGTGTTTTGGAAAGATCACTACACTGCATGGGCTGAGAAATGATTGAATTGAATTCAAACTGAGTGAATGTGGAAAGATCAGCGAGTAGGCTATCACATTGTGATGGTGAAGAGATGATCATAGCTGGGAATAAATTAGTAGCTGTGAGAAGGCAGATTTAAGTGATGCTTAGGAAATAGAAGGCTTTCCTGGTAGCTCAGACAGTAAAGAATCTGCCTGCAACGCAGGAGATCTGGGTTTGATCCCTGGGTTGGGAAGATCCCCTGAAGAAGGAAATAGCAATCCACTCCAGAATTCTTGCTTGGAAAGTCCCATGGACCAAGGAGCTTGGCAGGCTACAGTCCAGGGGGTCACAAGGAGTTGGACACAACTGATCAACTAACACTAGGAGATAGAACCAGTAAGGTAAGACCAAGATGCTAGGAGATAAGATTGTGGGACTTGGATATAAAGACTGAGGAACAAGAAGTTGTTGAGAAAGACCTCTAGCTTTCACAAGCAGATGAATGAGTGTGCTACTTCCCAAGGTTAGAAACACTGGAACAGGAAGGAGTAGGTCTGGAGAGTGAAATCGTGAGACTTAGAGTCATGTTGAGTTTGAGGTGCTCTGAGGTCTCCAGATAGAAATATTGATTAGGGGATTGGCTAGCCAGTTGTTCAAGCTGAATTTAGAAAAGCCAGAGGAACCAGACATCAAATTGCCAACATTCACTGGATCATAGAAAAAGCAAGAGAATTCCAGAAAAACAGCTACTTCTGCTTCATTGACTCCACTGAAACCTTTGACTGTGTGAGTCACAACAAACTGTGGAAAATTCTTCAAGAGAGGGGAATACCAGGCCACCTTACCTGACTCCTGAGAAACCTTTATGCAAGTCAAGAAGCAACAGTTAGAACTGGACATGGAACAAAAGACTGGTTCCAACTTGGGAAAGGAGTACATCAAGGCTGTGTATTGTCACCCTGCTTATTTAACTTCTATGCAGAGTACATCATGCAAAATGCCGGGCTGGATAAAGCACAAGCTGGAATCAAGATTGCCAGGAGAAATATCAATAACCTCAAATATGCAGATGATACCACCCTTATGGCAGAAAGCGAAGAGGAATTAAAGAGCCTTTTGATGAAGGTGAAAGAAGAGAGTGAAAAAGCTGGCTTAAAACTCAACATTCAGAAAACGAAGATCATGGCATCTGGTCCCATCAGTTCATGGTAAATAGATGGGGAAATAATGGAAAGAGTGATAGACTTTATTTTCTTGGGCTCCAAAATCACTGTGGATAGTGACTGCAGCCATGAAATTAATAGAAGAGCTGTGATAAACCTAGACAGCATATTAAAATGCAGAGACATTACTTTGCCAACAAAGATCTGTCTAGTCAAAGCTATCTATGGTTTTTCCAGTAGTCATGTATGGATGTGAGAATTGATGCTTTTGAACTATGGTGTTGGAGAAGACTCTTGAGAGTCCCTTAGACTGGCAAGGAGATCAAACCAGTCAATCCTAAAGGAAATCAGCTGTGAATATTCATTGGAAGGACTGATGCTGAAGCTGAAGCTCCAACACTTTGGCCACCATATAAGAAGAACTGACGCATGAGAAAAGACCCTGATGCTGGGAAAGATTGGGGGCAGGAGGAGAAGGGGATGACAGAGGATGAGATGGTTGGATGGCATCACTGACTCAATGGCCATGAGTCTGAGCAAGCTCCAGGTATTGGTGATGGACAGGGAAGCCTGCCATGCTACAGTCTGTAGAGTCTGACAGAATTGGACACAACTGAGTGACTGAATTGAACTGAACTGAGAGGTCCTGTAATGTTTTCTCTCAGCCAAAACATGTACTTTGGAACTTCCCTAGTGGCTCAGACAGTAAAGAGTCTGCCAGCAATGCAGTAGACCTGGGTTCGATCCCTGGTTTGGGAAGATCCCCTGAAGAAGGAAATGGCAGCCCATTCCAATATTCTTGCCTGGAAAATCCCATGGATGGAGGAGCCTGACGGGCTACCATTCATGGGATCACAAAGAGTTGGACATGACTGAGCGACTAATGCTATGTAAGTTAGAGGAGAAGAAAATTTGGCAAACATGGGTATTGAGTTAGCAACTGAAGTTGTGGACATGGAGAGACTCTGAGGCAGACACTGTAAATGGTAGTCCATAAGCCAAAACTGAACCACATAGCTTGTCAGCTTAACACAGTATTAAAAATAAGAATTGAGCCTGTGATGTGGCAGCCTGGATGGGAAGAGAGTTTGAAGGAGAATGGATACATGTGTATGCATGCCTGAGTCCCTACATTGTTCACCGGGAACTAACGCAACATTGTTAATTGGCCATATCCCAGTACAATATAAAAAGTTAAAAAAAAATTGAGCAGACACATAAATATCAGAATTATTTCACAGCAGTTCTGTGGAGTGGGATTAGGAGGTCTGGAGTCTATTGTAACTTTTATAAGAATACTAGTTTTATTGGATTAAGGTTCCACCCTTATGAGTTCTTTTAACCTTGTCTCCTTTGAATAGCCCTGTTTCCAAATACAGTCACATTGGGGGTTAGAGGTCTAATATATGAATTTTAGGAGGATACCTTTCAGCCCATAACATGGGCTTAATGATATTCTCTGGTTCTTTGACCCCTTTACTTTCTCCAAGTCTATCAATCCTCTTTTTTCTTAATTTTCCTCCTTAGGTAGTATGGAGTCCATAGTTCTTCATTTCAGTAAAACTATGAATCTATAAGTTCCCAACCCTTTGTCTTTCCATTATAACCATTCGATGAAATTCTACTCTTCAGTGGAACTTACTTTTCAGTTCTCTATACTTACACTGCCACAGCCAAGAAGTTCTGGGAAAAAGCATACAATGTCTAAATGCTATGATCAATTTTTAATTCTCTCTTTCTTTGTAGCATCCTATCTTTTTCTTCTACATGTACCCAAACTTCTTCAAATATCTCTGTACTCATGGTTTCAATTTTCTCACTCCCTATATTAGCTTCCTGGCACTGTTATAACAATAACAGGCATTATTCTCTCACAGTTCTGGAGGCTAGGTATCAAAAATCAAGGTGTCAGCAAAGCTGTGCTCCTTCTGAGGTCTCCAAGGATGAGCCCTTCCTTGTCTCTTCTTCACTCTTGGTGTTGCCAGAAACCCTTGGCATTTCTTGGCTTGTGGATTCAATCTCTATCTCTGTCTTCTCATGGCCTTCTCCTCTCTGATGTCTTTCAATGCCCTAATTTTCTTCTCTAAGGACAAGAGTCATTTGACCTACTCCAGTATTCTTGCCTGGAAAATCCCATGGAGAGAGGAGCCTGGCAGGCTATAGTCCATAGTGTTCCAGTCAGACACAACTGAGCTACTGAGCATGCATGAGCAATCTAATATGACCTCATTTTAATGCAATTGCATCTGCAAAGGTTTGACTTGCAAAGTCACAATTTCCAGGTGGACATGAATTGAGGGGTAGGGGTTGGAGAGCATTACTCAAGTCAGTGATTTCTGAAGCTCCTAAACCCACTTCTATATAGCTGCAGAATCCAACTTAAAAGCAAAATGAAACAAACCACCAAATACAAACAACAACAGAAAACCCCACAAAAAAGGGTAAAATTGCCTGCTTCTAAGATTCTAAATTCAGTGAGTATATCTCAGTTCTTGTCTCATTTGTTCTCTTGGCCACACGTAAAACACACTGGTCACTCTCCTTTTCTGAAGACACTCTCTTCACATCACTTCCAAGTTGTCCTCCTATATCTGTGACTTCTTCTCAACTTCCTCAGCAAATCTGTCTTTCTCTTTCAGGCCATTGCATGTTAGAATTTCTTAAGGCTCAATCTTATAGAGAAGCCCTATGGTGATCAAGTAGGGAACATAAATGAAAGAAACAGGTCAGGTGGAAATGTGTCACTCTAGAGAACTCATGAACCATTTAGAGGGTACCTGCAACCCAGCTCTAGCCAATTTTTGCTGCACCAGAGAGGGAACCCAATGTTGTCAGAGGTTCTAATTCTTTTGCTTAAATCCTAAAGCCCAGCCAGCCTCTTGTAGAATTGAGAGGAACATGAGTAGTGAGTGGTAAGGATAATAAAAATGATAATTTATGAGAGAAAGTAAGGACAGGAGTCTCCAGTCAGTCACTTATTATCATCTTCTATTTTTTGACTCCTACACTCACATTTTTTGGTGTGTATGAAAAATAACATAGATTCTATAGAGTCAATAACAATGGCATTAAGATTTTAATTATTAGAATGTCTAGGGAAATGTTAATATTTTTAGTAGATACATCCTTCATGTCAGACACATGAAACTCTGCTCAATGTTATATGTCAGCCTGGATGAGAGAGGAATGGATACATCTATATGTATGGCTGAGTCCCTTCACTGTTCATCTGAAACTGTCACAACATTCTTTGTTAATCAGTTATACTCCAATACAAAATAAAAATTTAAAAAAGTATGCTTAGAATGCAGACAATGAAACTGGAAAAGTCCCATGTTAGTTCAATGAAAATAGCAGCACAGACGATGTGTCAATTATATTTCATAAGAAATGAGTTAAAAGTTATTGTATATTAAGGAGAAGTGGTTCGTATCTTTTATTTTGTTCCCAGCAGGTCACTAACTTTGTGACCTATGCACACATGTCATGAAAATCTCTTGAAGTTTTCTTAGCCAACTGCAGTTTCCCTTCCAAGGTTGTATTGATTTCATAGCATTTTGTAGTTGGCACATCTTGACATGAACCATAGATGCTATTTTGAATTCTCAATGCCTTTTATTATATCTTTAAATCAATTACTACTAATATGATGAGAAATGCAGGGTTTTCAACCACAGGCACTGTTCTCAGTACTTCAGCTTGACAGCATATGAGATTGGAAAATAGATGAATTGAATTGAACCCAAGCTTTCTGACTCCTAAATCAAGTTTCTTTCCAGCTAACTGTTCTGCTTAATAAATGGTAATTTACTTTGACCCTTACAAGTTAAGTGAGTTGGAGATCATAACATGAGCACTTTAATTCATATTCACATGCTTATGTGAGAGGGAAATCAGAGATCAGAAAGAGGGCTGAGGGAGTTATGGTGGGGTGGTATAGTGGGGAAATGAGAATCAGTCAGGATTAAAAGGATCTGAATGTTTACATTTTAACTTAAATTTATGTGTGAGCTTATGTCCATTTTTATTTTTCTTTCTTCTATTAAAATTTCTTAATGTCTTTTTCTCCATCTTATATGTCTTGTTCTTCCATCTCCACTTCCCCCATTTCTTCTTTTATCTACTATTTATAAAACTACAGCAGTTTTTGTTTGTTGAATTTAGTGGCTAAAGTACCTCATTTGAATTATCATTAAACAGCAAATGCATAAGCATCTGTATTTCTTTCTTTCAAAAGAGAAATATAATCTCTTTTTAAAAACTAATTTATTTTTTATCGAAGGAGAGTTGCTTTACAGAATTTTGCTGTTTTCTGTCAAACCTCAACATGAATCAGCCATAGGAAATGTACAGTTCCGTGGTTTTTGTATATTTAAAGAGATGTATAGCCATTACCACTATAATTCGAGAACATTGTCATCATCATTAAAAAACCCTACCTAGTATGATCCCATAATTTCACTTATGGGTGTAAACCCAAAGAATTGAAATCAGGGTCTTGAAGAGATATTTGGCCATTCATGTTCATAACGGCATTATTCACAATCACCAAAAGGTGGAAGCAAGTGGAGTGTCCATCAGTGGGTGAATGGATAAGGAAAATGTGGTACATATATACTATGAGACGGTATTCATTTTTAAAAGGGAAAGAAACTCTGACACATGCTGCAACATGGCTGAAACTTGAGGTGTGCGTCGTTGTCAGGGGGTGAGGGGATGGGGAAAAGTGAGTTAGTGTTTAATGGGCACAGAGTGTTTGCAAGGTGATTTCTAGGGATGGATGTTGATAATGGTTGCACAACAACATGAATGCATTCAGTGCCATCAAACTGTAAATTTAACTTTGGTGGTGATACATTTTAAATGCATATTTTAACACAATTAAAGAAAAGTAAAAACTCTGTCTGTACCCATCATTAGTCACTCTCTAGTCTTCGCTCTTCCCAGCCCCTAGCAACCACTAATCTGCTTTCTGTCTCTATAAACTGGTCTATTCTGGACATTTAATAGAAATGGAATCATCCAATATGTGGCCTCTTATGTTTTGTTTCTTTTGCTGAGAATTATGCCTTTAATATTCATGTTGTTGTGTGAGTAAGTCTTTCATTTTTTCCTGAATTGTACTTCTTTTCCTTTGGCCACACCACACAGCTTTTGGGAGTTCTCCAACCAGGGTTTGAACCTGGGCCACACTAGTGACAGTACTGAATCCTAACCAATAAGCCACCAATAAGCCACAACAAGTCCTTCATTTTTTATGACTGAATGATATTCTAGTGTATGAATGTACCACATTATGTTTACTCATTTATCAGTTGCTGGATATTTGGGTTGTTTCCACTTTTTGGGCTGTTGTGAATGATACTGCTGTAAGCATTTGTGTATAAGTCTTTGTGTGGACATATGTTTTCATCTCTTCTGGGTAAACACCAGGAGTTGAATTGTTGGGTCATATGGTATTCTATATTTAATATTTCAGGGAACCATCAAACTGTTTCTAAGTGGCTGCACCATTTAACAGTCCTACCGGCAATGTATGAGTGTTTCAGTTTCTCTACATCCTCACTGATGCTTGGTATACTGTTAAGATTACGGCCATCCTAGTGTGTGTGAAATGATATCTCATAGTGGATTTGATTTGCATCTCCACAGTGACTAGTGACATCTTTCACTTGTGTATCCTTTTTCTTTGGAGAAATGTTAATTCAAATCTGTTGCCCATTTTGATTGTCTTTTTAAAAATTGAGTTGTAAGAATCATTCATATATCTGTAATAAGACTTGTATTAAATATATGACTTGTGAATAGTTTATCCCATTCTGTGGGTTGTTTTTTCACTTTTTACATGGTATCTTTTGAAGGAAAAAAGTTTTTAATTTGAGAAAGTTCAATTTGTCTAGTTTTCTTTTGCTATTTATCATATTTAAGAAACCCAAGGTCACAAAGTTTTATTCCAATAATTTCTCCTAATGGTTTTTTAGTTTTTGCTCTGACATTTATGTCTGCTATCCATTTTGAGTTATTCATTCATTTATTCATTCACATGTTCAGTAATCCAGTTGTTTCAGGACCACATATTGTAAAGATTATCCATTTCTCATTGAATTTTCTTGGCACTTTTGTTAAAATCAATTGACCATAAAAATATGGGTTTATTTCTAAACTCTCAGTTCTACTTCATTGATCTATATTTCTGTCTCCTGTGAGAGTTGGACTATAAAGAAAGCTGAGTGCTGAAGAACTGATGCTTTTGAACTGTGGTGTTGAAGAAGACTCTTGAGAGTCTCTTGGACTGCAAGGAGATTCAATCAGTCCATCCTAAAGGAAATTAGTCCTGAATATTCATTGGAAGGACTGATGCTGAAGCTGAAACTCCAATAATTTGGCCACCTGATGTGAAGAACTGACTCGTTGGAAAAGATCCTGATGCTGGGAAAGATTGAAGGCAGGAGGAGAAGGGGACGACAGAGGATGAAATGGTTGGATGGCATCACCAACTCGATGGACATGAGTTTGAGCAAGCTCTGGGAGTTGGACAGGGAAGCCTGGGGTGCTGCAGTCCATGAAGTCGCAAAGAGTTGGACATGATGGAGTGACTGAACTGACCTGAACTGATACTCTTTTGGCTACTGTAACTTTGTCGTAACTTTTGAAATTAGGAAGTGATCAGGTCCTTTGTAACTGTCACTTCTATCTCCACATAAATTTTTGGATCAGCTTGCCAATTTGTGCATATAAGCTGGCATGGATTTTGTATTGGATATGTAGATTAATTTGGGGGAGTATTACAATTTTAATTGCTGGTGAATCTCAGCAATGTTTGTTTCATTGCAAAAGAAGTTGGAGACCAAGTGATAGTAAAAAGTGGATTTATTTAGAGAGAAACACACTTCACAGAGTGTGGGCCACCTCAGAAGGCAAGAGTCCCCAAAATATGGCGTGGTTTGTGTTTATGGGCTGGGTAATTTCATAGGCTGGGCTTCCCAGGTGGCTCAGTGGTAAAGAATCCACCTGCCAATGCAGGAGATGAAGGTTTGATCCCTGGGTTGGGAAGATCTCCTGGAGAAGGAAATGGCAGCCCATTCTAGTTTGCCTGGGAAGTCCCATGGACAGAGGAGCCTAGTGGGCTACAGTCCATGGGGTTGAAAAAGAGTCTGACATAGCTATTAAACAACAACTTCATGGCTAATGAGTGGGAGGATTATTCACCAATTATCTTGCAGAAGGGGCAGGGATTTCTAAGAACTGGGTCACCAGCCACTTTTTGGCATTTTTACGATTGGCTTCAGGACCATTATAGTGCCGGTGGATGTGTCATTTAGCTAATGTATTACAATCAGCGTATGAGGCTCAGGGTCCTCTGGAAGTTTAATCTTCTGCCATCTCGGACCCAACTGATGCTAACCAGTCTTTGTCATGTCCTATGGGTATTATCAGGGCTTTCGTGATGGCTCACTGGGTAAAGAATCCATCTGCAGTGTGGGAGACTCAGGAGATGCAGGTTTGACCCCTGTATCAGGAAGATCCCCTGGAGGAGAAGATGACAACCTTTTCCAATATCCTTGTCTGAAAATGCCCATGGACAGAGGAGCCTGGTGGGATATAGTTCAAAGGGTCACAAAGAGTCAGATATGACTGAGCACGCACGATGACATGGTTATCATCATTCTTTTAAAAGTTGTGCCTTGCCCCGTTCCCTCCTGTTCCACTCCACTCTTCCCTCCCACATTCTTTTTTTTTCAGTTTAAAATTAAAAAAGATTATTTTAATTGGAGGCTAATTACTTTACAATATTGTAGTGGTTTTTGCCATACATTGACATGAAGCAGCCATGGGTGAACTGTGTTCCCCATCCTGAAGCCCCTGTACCATCCCTCAGGGTCATCCCAGTGCACCAGCCCTGAGCACCCTGTATCATCCATTGAACCTGGACTGGCGATCTATTTCACATATGATAATATACATGTTTTAATGCTATTCTCCCAAATCATCCCACCCTCGCCTTCTCCCACAGAATCCAAAAGTCTGTTCTTTACCTGTGTCTCTTTTGCTGTCTTCCATGTAGGGTCATTGTTACCATCTTTCTAAATTCCATATATATGCGTTAATATGTTGTATTGGTGCTTTTCTTTCTGACTTACTTCACTGTGTATAATAGGCTTCAGTTTCATCCACCTCATTAGAACTGATGCAAATGCATTCTTTTTAATAGCTGAGTAATATTCCACTGTATTCCCACATTCTTATGGGAGGCAGAGGGGCAATGGTCCATCTTCTGTAACTGCTTCAAGGCTGAGTAGGGACATTGACTCTGACTATCAGGATGCCTGATCTGGAGCAGGGCATTTCTTGCTCCAGGGTTCAAAACTCCCACAGCAGAAACTGGTTCCCTTCCCTGGAGGGGGTCTTCTGGGAGTACTTTTGGGGTGACCAGGAGGTGGGTTATGACAGCTACCAGAAGCCTGGCTTGCCATCATTCCTTCCTTAAGTCATGCTTTTCCTTCTTTTCCTACTCAATCTGATCTCTACTGTTAAGAACACTGAAGTCTGTGTCAATAAGAAGGCTTAGAAGAGTTCAGGGCCCATGGCAAGCTTTTGGGTTGGAATTCTTTGGTGAACTAGCTAGGGTTGTTCAAGAATCTGCCTAAGCAGGTGTGACATTGGTTAAGGTCAGACAACGAAGAAGGGGTATGGACACTGGTAATTCCCAGAGGCCCACCTACTGCTTCCAGAAGGAGGAAAACAGGCTCTGGCTGCATTTCTGGCATGGAAAGGTACAGAGGCTTATAGGGTTGAGGAGAGGATGAAGATGGTGGGAGAGTGGAGGCTTGGGTCTTCTGTCTGGGGCTCCTGTTCTTCTAGGGCTGCTCCTAGCGAGGGTATTTTTTTAGCATGAATGGGTCCCAGTTGGCAAGGTTCCCTAACGTAGGCCCTACATAGCTCCAGGTTTTCTCTTTGCTCTGTAAAAGCCTGTATATAAGGAACTTCTGCCTGTTTCCCCCACCCTTTGCAAAATGTGTCTAACTGTAGGATGGTATTATAGTTGAGGCTCCCATTTTCTAGCTAGGCCTTATTGTCTTCAAGTTTATAGGTGGATGTTCCAAAAGAAAATGAGCTTTTTTTGTTGCTGTTTTAAAGAATCTAGAGAAAACTTTTTGCAGTGACTAAAAATGCACCTGAGAGATGAGTCCTTGGGGATGGAGGAAGTGGTCCCTATTGTCCTTTCAGGGAGAGAATAGTCCTGTACCAGAGAGGAGCACTAGCGTTAGGAGGTCCCATGGAGGGTCTCTAAAGCAGGACTGGTTCCAGGCATCCCCATCCACCTAGTCCTGTTGACTGCATCCACAGTGAGGGTGGATACTTGCCCAGGTGGCCAGGACCCAGCATCTTAGGGCCTATGTCCTATCCTGCATCTGCGGTAACCCGGGATGATTGACCTTCCTGAAGACTTTTTTATAGATTTTATAGATTAATTTCTGTGTTCTGGGAAATGTTCCCCTGGAATGGACATCCTCATGGTTCTGAGACCTGTTTAAGTTCCAGTCTTTTTCTCTAAAAAGGTGGTTAAATTTTGGAAAACAGGTGCTGGCCATTAAGAGAGATGGTTTGTGGAAAAACAACGCTACCACCACCAACTCTCTTCTCCCTTCCCTGTTGTGGGCAGCACCCCTGGGCCTCAGGGTCATTGTTCCCCTGCCCCTTCCACACAGGGGCTCTGGCTAGCTGCTAGCTGGCGGTGGGCCTAGGTGCATGAATGGACATGGAAACAGAGGCAGAGACACTGAGACTGGAGCCAGGGGGATGGAGGGTTCTGACCCTGGAAGGACACTCCCAATCGTAGGACCGGAGGGGAGGCAAGCACAGCAAATGTGGGTCATTGCCTGGGCATGTATCCCTGGGGGGCAGCAATGTGTGAGACCCACCCATCTTGAATTGCCTGCCCCTCCCTTACAGGGTGGGATAGGGGTGGGGTCAGGGTGGCCCCGGATGGGGCCAGACAAACACCAGGAGGTGGGCAATGAAGGATGTTTCCACCACCCTGGATCCCAACCGCGTGGCACTGGACCATCCCCCGCCAGCTCCCTTATATCCTGAGGGCATGAGCACAGATCTCCAGCTGGTGAGGGAGCATCCAAATGGATTGCAGTCTCTGTGACCATGGCACAAACTCCAAGTAAGGCAGTATTTTATATTTTTACATAGTTGGACCTGTTAACAGTTAGTTAAATGGTGGATAAGGGAAACCTTGAGTGAAAAATCCCATGGTCTGGGTCCCTAGCTGCCTGGGAGGATGGCTGGAAAAGTTCCCCGTCATTGCCTGTGCATATATAACAGTAAGAAGTAGAAAACCTAGCAACAAGGTTGAAAAATGCCTGCCAGATTTCTTTTTCCCATTTCCAGCAGAGTAAGGCAGCACCTCTCAAGCACAAGGGAGGTGAGAGGTTGAAAAGGCAACAGAATAAGAAAAAGAAGGAGAGAATAGGAGAGCTGGAGAGCCTTGGTGGGACGTAGAGTAGCAGCGAAGCAATGCTTACCCAGTTCTCCCTGGCTGGCTTTTCTAAGATGTTGCTCGTGAATTTCAGGCTTTTGCTTCATCACAAAAGAATCCGGAGATGAAATGATAGTATGAAGTGGATTTATTTAGAGAGAAACACACTCCACAGACAGAGTGTGGGACATCTCAGTAAGCAAGAGAACATTGAAATTTGGTGTGGTTAGTTTTTATGGGCTGGGTAATTTCATAGGCGAATGAATGTGATGTTTAGTCCAATTATTTGGGGGAAAGGGTGGGGATTTCCACCACCCACTTTTTGGCCTTCAATGGGTGACTTCAGAAGTATCATGATGCTGGTGTTGTTAGTGTATGCTGATGTAGTACAATGGGTGTAAATGAGGCTCAAGGTCCACTGGAAGTCAAATATGCTGCTATCTTGGACCCAGTTGATTCTAACCAGGCTTTGTCATATCCTATGGCTTTTATCATTCTTTTAAATTTTGTGTCCTGGCCCCTTCCCTCCTGTTTCAACCTCAGAGGCAGTTAATTCACATAACTTTTTAAATCAGAAAACTTGGTATTATTCTCCCCCTTACCATCTGTCCCAGTTACTCACTAACTCACTGTTAATTAGCTTTGAGGTCTGTGCTTAAACTTTCCTGTGACTCAGCAGGTAAAGAATCCGCCTACAATGCGGGAGACCTGGGTTCCATCCTTGGGTTGGGAAGATCCCCTGGAGAAGGGAAAGGCTACCCACTCCAATGTTCTGGCCTGGAGAATTCCATGAACTGTATAGTCCATGGCGTCACAAAGAGTCAGATGCAACTGAGTGACTTTCACTTTGAATGCCTCTCCTTCTCTACCACCTTAGCAACAGTGCTATTTTTATTTAGAACTTTGCTGGGGTTAATTCAGTGGTCTTCCACTGAGTCTCTGCATCTCCAGTTTCTTCTCATACAATCCGTTCTGTACACCAGGAACAACATGTATTTTTCTGAAGCGTGTTTCTTATCATGTGGCTTTTCTGCTAGAAACTTCAAGTGGCTTCCTAGCCTCTGGATAAAGCCTAAAAAATCCTCTCCAAACTTCTTAGCATAATGGTACAAGGCCACACAAAAACTGTGTCAGGCCTATTTTTCTAGCTTTGTTCTCTGCCACCCTTCTGGTACAGTCTCACCTTTGCTAATACTTTGGAAGGAAGAGGGATACAGCATTAATGGTTTGTCATGTTTCACCTGAATTGCTTGTTATTCTCAGAAACACCATAATTGTCATGCTTCTGTGTGTAGCACTTTATTTCTTCTACTTGGAATATTTCCTGTTATGTGTGTAGAGATGTTCCTCAATCTATGCTACTAAGACCTCTGATTTTATTCATATCTCTTATAGCTCATTGGAATAGCTTATCTTTTTTAAAATAAGATTGTATTACTCTCTAAATTGTGAATACTTTCAAAATCACACCTTAGCCTTATTTCTCTAGACTCTGGCAGTTTGGTGTGTGCAGCATGGACATATTAATAAATGTTTGTTGGATGAATGAATAAATGAATGAACATAAAACACAGGGGTTACCTAGTAATTTATTTTCTGCTGATTACACTGTGATAATACTTAGTATGGTTTTAAGGGACCAGGGGGTTTGAAGTTTCAGAAGGCTGTTACATGTATTCTTGTGATATTTGACATGTTAATCTTATGGAAATGGATTAATTACAAATGCTATTTCAAAGGGCTTAGTTCCTTATCATAAGGTCATTGCTAAAGGATAAAGTTGATGAGATTGTGCAGAATAGTAATGTGTAAGCCACATTTCTCTGGTTGATCAAGCTGTGAATTACAATAAAAAGGAGAAAGATTTCATATTGTGGGTTTGAGACTCTGCTTATTGGTAATTCCAGTCCTGGCAGCACATGGATGCTGCAGATTAAAACTTTCAAGCATTTTGTAGTTTAAGGATGCTAATGTTGATGAATAGTTTTTTTTTTTTTTTTAATGGATGCATGTATATATGTATGGCTGAGTCCCTTCATTGTTCACCTGAAACTATCACAACATTGTTTATTGGCTATACTCAATATGAAAGAAAAAGTTTAGAAAACAAGCCTCAGGAAATGTCACGTGTACCTCAAACACTTCATATGCACCAAAATGAAGGTGTATATGTACACACGAGCCATGTTTCTCTTTGACATTGTTGATTGATGTTGCATAGGTGAAACATGCTTTAAAAATGTGGTTGTGCATTTAGGAGGAACATGGAAGACACCTTTATATTCAGATTTAGTTCATGGTTCGTGTTCACAGTCATAAGATAAATCATAAGATAATACTTCAGTGGTGGTGTGTTAGAAATGGCCAGTTTTAGGTGAAGAACAGAAATGTAACTACTAAAATATATTTTAAATAATATCTAAACAGAAGAAAAAATAATTTTCAAAAGTTTAAGTAAAAACAGTGAAAGTAGATTTATTCCTCTTGCATCTGAACATAACTGACTTTTGAAACTTAAAGAAAGTATGTACCCTTGCTGCTGCTGCTGCTGCTGCTAAGTCGCTTCAGTCGTGTTTGACTCTGTGCGACCCCAGAGACGGCTGCCCACCAGGCTCCCCCATCCCTGGGATTCTCCAGGCAAGAACACTGGAGTGGGTTGCCATGTACCCTTAAATTATATGAAATATTTCAGATTCTTCATACTTTGATTCAAATCAGATTTTTCCTTTCCTTTGTGATGAAGAGAAAGATGTGAAACTTAATGGGGATTAGCGATCTTGGAAATGTATAGAGAAGACACATGGTAAAGTGGAATGACTGCTAAACTAGAGCTCAGAAGATAGGGACTCTAGACCTGGCTCTGACTGCAGCTTTCCAGCTCAAGAGGGCAAGTCTCTTGACCTCTGAGTTTTCCTCTCCATGTGAAATGGACATGGTCATAATGCTGTCCTTCTCTCCTTCCCTTCCTTAGAGTTCTTTTATTACAATCAGATGAGATAATGTAAATTCATTTTCTCCTTTCCTCTACTTTTTCTCTATAATGTTCAGCAGGCATAACAAAGAGGTCAGGGTGACAACCAGTCCTTCAGAGTTTGTGGAGAAAATGTAAATTTAAATACTTAGATAGACGGCGTGTGCTGTGTTTGGTTGCTCAGTTGTGTCGGACTCTTTGAGACCCCATGGATCCTCTGTCCATGGGGATTCTCCAGGCAGTACTGGAGTGGGTTGCCCTTCTCCAGGGGATCTTCCCAACCCAGTGACTGAACCCAGGTCTCCCACTTAGCAGGCGGATTCTTTACCATCTGAGCCACCAGGGAAGACCAAGCATACTGGAGAGGGTAGCCTGTCTTTTCTCCACGGGATCTTCCTGACCCAGAAATTGAACCAGGGTCTTCTGTACTGCAGGCAGATTCTTTACCAGTGAGCTACCAGAAAAGCCCTAGATAGATGGTACATGATAAAGCAAAACAGAACAAAACAAACAAACAAACAAAAAACAAGGAAGAAAGCAGTAAGATAAATGGGGTCCCCATGAAAACTTCAATGATATGAGATTAAAAATTATTCTTTCCCCAGACTTTATGAGCTATTGAATATTTTATGTATATGGACTGTTTGTGAAATAGTCTGCTTTCTTCAGTTAAACCCTTCAGTTCAGTTCAGTTCAGTCGCTCAGTCGTGTCCGACTCTTTGCGATCCCATGAACTGCAGCACGCCAGGCCTCCCTGTCCATCACCAACTCCCAGAGTTCACTCAGACTCACGTCCATCGAGTCAGTGATGCCATCCAGCCATCTCATCCTCTGTCATCCCCTTTTCCTCTTGCCCCCAATCCCTCCCAGCATCAGAGTCTTTTCCAATGAGTCAACTCTTTGCATGAGGTGGCCAAAGTACTGGAGTTTCAGCTTTAGCATCATTCCTTCCAAAGAAATCCCAGGGCTGATCTCCTTTAGAATGGACTGGTTGGATCTCCTTGCAGACCAAGGGACTCTCAAAAGTCTTCTCCAACATCACAGTTTAAAAGCATCAATTCTTCAGCGCTCAGCTTTCTTCACAGTCCAACTCTCACATCCATACATGACCACAGGAAAAACCATAGCCTTGACTAGACGGACCTTTGTTGGCAAAGTAATGTCTCTGCTTTTGAATATGCTGTCTAGGTTGGTCATAACTTTTCTTCCAAGGAGTAAGTGTCTTTTACTTTCATGGCTGCAGTCACCATCTACAGTGATTTGGGAGCCCCTAAAAATTAAGTCTGACACTGTTTCCACTGTTTCCCCATCTATTTCCCATGAAGTGATGGGACCAGATGCCATGATCTTCATTTTCTGAATGTTGAGCTGTAAGCTAACCTTTTCACTCTCCTCTTTCACTTTCCTCAAGAGGCTTTTTAGTTCCTCACTTTCTGCCATAAAGGTGGTATCATCTGAATATCTGAGGTTATTGATATTTCTCCCAGCAATCTTGATTCCAGCTTGTGCTTCTTCCAGCCCAGTGTTTCTCATGATGTACTCTGCATAGAAGTTAAATAAGCAGGGTGACAATATACAGCCTTGATGCACTCCTTTTCCTATTTGGAACCAGTCTGTTGTTCCATGTCCAGTTCTAACTGTTGCTTCCTGACCTGCATACAGATTTCTAAAGAGGCAGGTCAGGTGGTCTGGTATTCCCATCTCTTTCAGAATTTTCCACAGTTTATTGTGATCCACACAGTCAAAGGCTTTGGCATAGTCAATAAAGCAGAAATAGATGTTTTTCTGGAATTCTCTTGCTTTCCCCATGATCCAGCAGATGTTGGCAATTTGTTCTCTGGTTCCTCTGCCTTTTCTAAAATGAGCTTGAACATCTGGAAGTTCCCAGTTCATGTATTGCTGAAGCCTGGCTTGGAGAATTTTGAGCATTACTTTACTAGCGTTATACCCTTAAGAACACTTAATTTTTTCTTTTTTATTAATAAGAGTTTTTTTTTTTTTTAAGTGCAACCATAGAATTGCAAATGGAAATCAATTCCATTATAATTTCATTGATTTGGGAACGGTGAGTGAACAGCTAGAGCACAAGGTGATAAATGGAGAAGAAACGTTGGCAGTACCCTTAAGTCAATATGTTGAAATCTTTCTTTTTTTCCTGACATCAAAACTTTTGGCATTTAAGAGCATTATATGACCAATTTAAGTATTTGTATCTTCTAAGTCATTAGTGAAGGGACAAGTTAGGAGAAATATTATAGGGAATTGTCAAAAAGAAAGTACTGCTTAAATGAAATGAGTAAGAAGCAAAACTTACTCTATTTTTTTTTTCCCAAAAATGTGTTAGTGATACTTGGTTTCACTTTAGAATGAATACTTTTAGCTGGTTTAATCTCTTCACAGCTCTTCATTAGGAGAAACAAGGCATGATTTTTGTGGAAAGTACGAGAGTAACAAGCACTACCTTTAGTCTTAAGAAATTGTGAAGCTGGGTGATTCCAAATTGGACAGATACTATTATCTATTCATTATCAAAGAATGGGATAATTTAATTTATTTTCACTAATGCTTCTGTTTATCACTGTCTAGTTGAGTATTACTATTAAGGAAAAGAGTTTTATATTTGAAAAGAGCCATGGATCTCTGATTGCTTTTGTAATAATGTCAGGGATCATAGACACTTAGATTTGGTTCTGCACCTTGGCACTTTAAATAGTTTCCAATTTTCTCCATGGTAGCATTCAATTGATTTCTCTTTTGGATTCTTTTATAACAGTCTTATTTCACATTCTAGAGTGAACTAAATAAGAATATTATAAGCCCCAACGACTCACCAATAGACAAGGTAAAGGGATGGGGGCTGTGAGCACCAAAGGATGCCCTTTTATCCAGTGATCCCTAGATTGTATGTATAAAGCCTAAAGGGTGGACACTGGGAGCTATTGGACAATCCAGCTGTCCTTTGTGCAGCTTTGAAAGCCAGAGGGACTGGAGGGTGAATGAGGTTCCTGTGTACATTTTGAAATCTTTTGATGATACATTCTCTTTGTTCATTTTCTTTTCTTGCACATGACATGTTAGTCAGAAATGTGATTAAAAAAGTAGAAATAAAGGTAAATTCTTGGATTTGTTGTGGTGGTGGTATATAGAGTTAAACTCATGTTTGTTTTTTTTTGTAAGTAAAATTTAAGAGTGGTTGAATTAACGTTTTTCTCTTCAAATGAGAGAAATTCACTTTGGATCCAAAAGAATATTCTTCCTATATAGGAACAGATAAATCTTATAAAATATAGTTCAACAATAGTTTAATTATTTCTCCTCCACTCAAAATTTGATCCTAATTTAGGTAAGCCTTTAAATAAAGGCTTTGCCCTTTTCTCTTCAAAATATTTAGTACTAAATTATTCCTTCTAACCTTTTCAGAAAATGTGGAAAAAATAGATCCTTTAATAATTCACTTTTAAAATTATTCAAATTGACTGTTGCTTATACAAATAAGGATATTTGGGCGTTTTATGTTTTATTTACTAAGAATATCCTCTTATAAGTGAAAATCCAATAATTTAATTTTTCAGCCTTTAAATCTGATATTTAAAGGCTATTTTATAAAATGTGCCTTGGCTCTCTCTCTTATTTGCCAGTATCTTCTTTTCTTCTTTTAAACACAATTTTCTTTCATTGTATTAGCTGACTCCGAGAAGATGAGCGTCTGCACATAATGAATTTTCTTAGTTTCTTTATCAACAGGAGATCTGAGATATGTAGCTCAGAGAGGCAGGGTACCATGCTAGCTGTCTACAAACATTCAGCAGTCTATCTATCACATGGCTAGCAGTGAAGTTTATTTGTGCAACTCCAGAAACCAGGTATAGGACCAGTGAGTAGGAGCACATACTGATTCAATATAAGGGATATGTGTTTAATAAATAGAATTGTCAAAAAGTGGATTGTGTTGGAAAATAATACATTTCTCAGTACTAGAAATGTTGATTAAAAGTTGATTAATCACTTGCTCAAATATGCAACAAGTAGAGAATAGGGTTAGCAGACTTCTAAGATATGCAGATTTCAATATTATAGAATTTTTTATTGTGAAAACACACGACAGTGATAAGTAGAAGAGAATATTAGAGTTTCTTTAGAACTAACCATTTCACTTCTCATTAGGCAACATTTATTACTCTCCCAGGCACATAGTTAACTGCTTTTTTTCATGCTTATTCTAACCCTCTGAGTTTTTCTTTATGAACATTGTTGTTATATTTATTGTTGAAGATATTCACTATATTGCTTGTAATAAAAATTTATCTCATATATATTTCTTTTCTTAGCTGGCCTATTGCTGTCTTGTCAAAATAATGATATATTTAACAATTTTTATTTTCTTTGTGTTGGTTACTGGAAATTTTTTTTTTGTTAACTTTGGGTTCCACCTTATAGAGTGCATTTTGTGTTATAAATTGATTTCTGGCTTTATCTTGACTTTCCTATTTTTCTTCTATCTTCTTACTGTGGTGGGCCCCCATCCCATCCCATTTTTTCTTAGTTCCTCCTCTTTTAAATTGTATTTTATCTTGTAGTAAATATATTGTAACATCTTTGGAATATAGCAAAGTAACAAAAGTATAAATGACCAAGTTCCTGATGTAAGTACTTCTTAAACTTATCCTCTCTTGAAAACCTTTTCTCAAAAAATAAAAGAAAAGAAAAGAAAAGAAGGAAGGAAGGAAAAAAGAAAGAAAAAGGATAAACTTAAAAGTAAATGCAGAGAATGAGGTATAGGTATGAGAATGGAGTGGGGCTGAGACCAGTGACTACAGACTTGAATTTCGGGTGGACTGGATCCAGGAGGGATGGATAAACACAAAAGAAGGAAGTAGCTGTTCAGAGTTACCTGTCTATGCCCAGGAAAAGGATAAAACTGAGGTGGTAGTCTTCTTCTTCTCAGGTGTCCTGGACAGGCTCCAAGTCTGTTTAGCTGATAGGAGTCATGTCTTCACATCTCTTTTAAAACCACAAAGGTAAGAAGAGTCATTTCTATTACTGTCATACTTTTCTTCTGCTCAAATTGGTTTTGTGACTGCTCCATTAAATCGCAAGATCTCTCATTAACGATTGTGACTAACTCAACCTGATGTTGCCCATAAGATAAAAGGGAGACCAAAAAAAGCCCTTTTCAGGTTCAAGAAAGCATTAGCACTAATTTTGAAAACTTAAGGAAGTAAGTTTATGAGTCCCAGTCTCAAAAATTTATTTTTTGAAGTATCTATATACCAAAATATAAAGGACTTTAAGAGAGAGCAGTTATGTTTAAGTACATTTATTATAGGTTCACTTAGACATGTTTAGTAGTAAGTATTTTCCTAGTTCAGAATTTGACCCATCCATGAATTTGACCCTTTTGTAAGCTTTTATGAGTGATGCAGAAGAGGATAAGAGCTGATGGTTTCAGAGGCTAATGGTTTCAACTGAGATTTTTGTCTTCATTCGAATAGGGAGAGTTTCAAAGTAAAATGAGAAAAATACTGCTCTGTTGGATCCTCCATACTCATGAAAGAAAGACAGGAGAGAATTCATTTGGTTGAACTATTTTGATTTTAAAGGAACTCTTTCAGAATTTAAATTGGTATCTGGTATAAAGAAAGTGAACTTGCTCCGTTGTGTCTGACTTTTTGTGACCCTTGCAACTGTAGCCTGCCAGGCTTCTCCATCCATGGGATTTTCCAGGCAAGAATACTGGAGTGGGTTGTCATTTCCTCCTCCAGGGGTTCTTTCCAACCCAGGGATTGAATCCTGGTCTCCTGCATTGCAGGCGGACTCCTTACCGTTTGAACCAACCAATACAGAATTGTAAAGTAAAAAAAAAAAAAAAAAATTTGTGTAATAACTTTAATGAGGTATAGTTTACATACCATAAAATTCACTCCTTTTAAGTGTACAAATCAATGAATTTTAGTAAATTTACAGAGTTGTGCAGCCAACATCACAATCTAATTTTAGAATATTTTCATCATTCCAAATGAAACCTTATGTCAATTTTCAGTGACTCGCTATTCCAACCTCCAGCCCAAGGCAATCACAAATCTACTTTCAGTCACTATAGATTTGCTTATCCTGGTTGGTGTATATAAATTAAATAATCTAAAATATGGTCTCATAAACCAATATAGAATTGTAAAGTAAAATAAAAAAAATTAAAAAATAAAATAAAATAAAATAAAATATGGTCTCTTGAGTCTGGCTTCTTTCCTTAGTGCTATGATTTTGAAGTTCATCAATCTTATATCATATATTTCATGTTCAACATCCATGTTGTATCAGTACTTTATTTTAAAAAATTTAACTTGGCTACACTGCGTCTTAGTTGTGGTATGTGAGATCTTCGGTTTTCACTGTGGTTTGCAGGGTCTTTAGTTTCGGCATGCAGGATTCTTTAGTGGGGAATCCCTTTTTTTAGTTAAGTTGTGGCATGTGAGATCCTTTTAAATGCAGCATATGGGATCTAGTTCCCCGACCAAGGATCAAACTCAAACCTCCTGTATTGGGAACACAGAAGCTTAGTCACTGGACCTCCAGGGAAGTCCCTAGTACTTAATTTTGTTCTCAAAACAGAGTAGACAATTGGGCTGATTTCCATTTTCATTTTTCATATATTTCAGTTAGTGTAGATGCTGAAAAGGGACAATTGGGTAGGTAATATGAGGTTTTACAAATTACATCATGTATAAATTATCTGAATGTTCAAGATAGAGAGGCTGTTTCTTTTTGTTCTGAGTTTGTCTTTTTCAGTTTGCCTCATTTGTCCAGTTATTTTCTATGTGTGGACATAACATGATTAGTCTTTGAGGAAAATGATAATTACTTTTCTATTAAAAAAATTGAAGAATTTTTCTGTCTTATAAATTGAGCATGTTTGTCGATTTCTCTTTGATTAATTTAAACTGTGTAATTTATCTTGTAATAGAAAATTCTCAGGGTTTAAAAAAATATTTTAAATTCATTTTGTAACTTAATCATTTATCAGTGTGATATACTGAAGTAAGATGGGAAGAAAATGATACCAAAGTAAGACACTGTAAAAAACTAGAACAAAAAAGGAGAGTACTCTTTTTTTTTTTTTTTTTTTTGCTGTAGCCTTCCAGTTTCTTTTGAATACTGCCTCGTTGTCTTTAAAATGTCTAAATTGTTTTCAAGTATGAAAAAATTATAGTTGAAATCATAGAAAATGAGAAATGTTTTAAACAAGGATTACTGGTTTCTGTAGCAAAACTGTTTCTTATGTTTATACTTCTTTATATCAGCCAAGGGTACTTTATCCTGGTGTGTGTGTGTGTGTGTGTGTGTGTGTGTGCATGCTCAGTCACTCAGTTGTGTCTGACTTTTTGTGTCCCCATGGACTATAGCCCACCAGGCTCCTCTGTCCATAGGATTTCCCAGGCAAGAATATTGGAGTGGGTTGTCATTTGCTACTCCAGGAGACCTTCCTCACCCTGGGGTAAAACCCATATCTCTTGTGCTTCCTGCATTGGCAGGTAGATTTACCACTGTGCCACCTGGGAAGCTACGTTACCTGTTGATTATTTATAAACTGTTTTACTTTTCCATTTGTTTGAGGCATTAGTGGCTCTTGGTGATTACCTTTCTCACTTCATGGAAAATGTTCATTGAAAGTATTAAGTGACCTCGATTTTATTTTCTTAAAATAACCATGTTATTCATGTCCTCTAAAGTTGCTGGAAAGATCATTTAGCATCAAATACTTTCTAGCTTCTTTGGCTTTGGGCACCATACTTCATAATTTTTCAACCTGTGTTCCTACAATCAATAGAAGAAGAAACCTGTTATATTAAAAGTAAGTTATTATATTGAAAACAATCTTGGGATTTACTGTCAGTTTGAATGCCTCCTACCTAACTTTCTAGATGTGTAGCCATGGAAAAATGTCTGAGCCTCAACTTCTTCATCTCAAGGGTAGGGCTGATATCATCTCTGTTCTTACAGTGATAGAGAAATAACCAAAATAATGTACTTAAGTAAAAAATGTATATTTTGGATATAGTAAGTGTTCAACAAATATTCTTTGCTTAATTTTTGATTGAATAAATTGTTCTTTTTCCTGTTGTATTTTGCTTTGCCTTCCTTTCCCTTAATGCATGATTTTACATTGCTTTCCAATGTATGTTATATTAACTTGGAGCCTTATTTCAGTTTCACTGTTGTGTCCAACTCTTTGCAACCCTGTGAATGACTTTCACTCTTTATCACTAGTGCCACCTGTGAAGCTCCCTCTAGAACTTGCGCCACACAACACATTTAGAGACTCTCTTGGCTGCCTAGAATCATGGCCTATGTTAGAGAAAGTGGTGTAGACTCAAAAGGTTTTGGTTTACCTTATTATTTTTTGTAATGTCCTCTCATTTTGCTTCTATATTATACCAGCCATTTTCCAGAATAAACTTCTCCCTGTCTTTGCATATTGATAGTGCTATTGTCTGTCTTCAGAAGCCTATTCAGTGTTCGGTGTCACTGTGTTAACAGTTGTTCTGACGGTGAAGTTTATTTTACAAATGCAGCTTCTAGTAACATCCGTGTCAACCATTTTTATCTATGAATTCTTTCTGCATTCATTTTCTTCACAGACTTTTGGCATTCAGAACATCTACAGATGCAGTTAAAGATGTGTTGATTGAAGAGATGAAAGAAAGAAAGAAATCTCTATAGTGGCAGCTGCAGAGAAGCCAAGAAATCAGAAGCAGGTAGCATCTTTTTTCCCCATTCTTCTTCCTACCACCCCCAAATGGAAGGAGAGAGAGAAATGAAGGTGGTAGGGGAGGTTCTGGGGCTTCCCAGGTGGGGCTAGTGATAAAGGACATGCCTGCCAATGCAGGAGACATAAGAGATGTGGGTTGGACCCCTGGGTTGGGAAGATCCCCTAGAAGAGGGCATTGCAACCCATTCCAGTATTTTTGCCTGGAAAATCCCATGGATAGAGGAGTCTGGTGGGCTACAGTCCATAGCATCCCAAAGAGTTGGACATGAATGATGAGACAGCTCACACGCAGGATGAAGGTAGGCTATACTGGGTGTATTTCCAATGTTTTACATATCAGGAAACGGAGGCTCAGAAATGTAATGTGACTTGCTCTCTTTCTACTTATAGCTTTTTGCCTTATAGTGGGGACTTTTTGTGAAACAGTAACTGCCATGACTTGGTTTTCCCATGGTTCTATCTCATCTCTTCTGCTGTTAATTAATTAATTTTTTTCTGCCACTATTGTGATAGAAAGACTATACTGGTCTGCAAGAGTTCTTCTGTGGACTGAGCAAGTAGCCAACCTGGAAAATAGACAAGTTCTTCTCAAGTGTTCCACTTGTTATTTCTTTGGTTGTTCTCCCTTTTATAACTGTCTTTCCTCTTTTAGGCTATGGTGTCTCATATTCCAACCAAAGAACTCAGTTCTCCTAAATGATTATCTTTTCAGTGTAGGATAATATATAAACTTTTAGGAAATATTTCCCACTTAAAAATTGAATTTAGGATGAGTTCCCAGATGTGAAATTTCAGAGGTTGACGTTTTTTACAATGAGAGAGGGAGTTTTGGGTGCTGAAGATTTCCTGGAGTACTCAGATTTCCCAGCAGAGGTGAGTGTACTGTTTTTACACAACAAAGTTTAGCTCATCATTCAGCAATAACGAGCCAAGGTACAATATGTTTATAAAGATCTGGATGATTTAATTAAGTGTTTGAGTCCACAGGTTTTGCACTGGGGTACATCTCTGGCAATGGGGTTGTTGATGCCTTACAATAATAGGAATGCGTCAATGAATGTGGAAGGCAGGGCCACCCCCTCCTCTGCAGTCATGTTGCTTAAGTACTTGGTGTGTGTTCCATGTAACTTAATGTAGACTTGATGTTACAGTGAATTCTTGATAATCACTGGAGTGGGGATGCCTTGAATTTGGGTTTCATAGCCTTTACTTCTGTAGTATTCCTATGCCACCAGTTCTATGAGTTAGTTTTAGATTATAGTGAAATCCCGTTAGAAGTTTCCACAAAATTCTTGAAACTTTGATAATTAATTGGCTAATTAAAATATTTTAGTTTACAAAGCTGACATATTATTTTAAATTTTTTTGTGCTTATATTTTTCTTCTTCTGTAGGCTTTCCCACTTTACCTTAAAGTTGGGTCATAGGGACCATCTGAGTTGGTCATAGGGACAACATTAGTGGAAGTTTGGCACTTTTTAAAAAATTTCTCTCCAGAGCAAATATGTATGAGAATTTTTCTAGTAACAAAGTGCCCTGGTACAATGATACAGCAATTTGTAGTGGATAGACCTTCCCACACAATACCAAACAGCAGCTGGCTAGGAGAGCTAGCAGTGGTGGGCCCCACAGACCTGTCAGAACCCACTTGAAGCAGACTGCTATTGGCCAAGTATACTGCTATGGGACTCAAGGGACCCTGCGGAGTCAGGGCAGATGTTACATACAGTTATTTGCTGTCTAGATGAGCACAACTAAATATTTGTTTCTCTGTGCTTTTTTTTTTGGAAGGATGATTCTAATCCTTGCAGTGTCAGCTCAAAAGCCCTAGTGGGAAGAACCACACTTAAAAAAAAATAAAATAAAATGGAGGAGTCTTACAGCTTTAAGAACTTAGACAAGTTTTTGGTTGTGAACTCTGAATTTTTATACCTTAAAGCATTGAAGATTTTACTTCAGCCTGAAAATATTCAAGGTCAAGTATTACCTTGATATAAGAGAACTTTAGTTTGATCTTTGAAGAAGACTGAATTTTTATAAAAATCTATATTCTTGGCTCTACTAGAATAAGTTAGCTGTAAAAATACTCTTGTAAGAGTGGGCTTATGAGATGGGACTATTTTGGTGTTATTTAATTAGTGGGAGGACAATATGTGACATATACAGTAGATTCAGTTTCAGTTCAGTAGCTCAGTCGTGTCTGATTCTTTGCGACCCCATGGACTGCAGCACGCCAGGCCTCCCTGTCCATCACCAACTCCCAGAGTTCACTCAAACTCACGTCCATTGAGTCCGTGATGCCATCCAGCCATCTCATCCTCTGTCATTCCGTTCTCCTCCAGCCTTCAATCTTTCTGAGAATCAGGGTCTTTTCCAGGGAGTCAGTTCTTTGCATCAGGTGGCCAGAGTATTGGAGTTTCTGCTTCAGTATCCATCCTTCCAATGAATATTCAGGGTTGGTTTCCTTTAGGATTGATTGGTGTGATCTCATTGTTGTCCAAGGGTCCCTCAAGAGTTTTCTCTAACACCACAGTTCAAAAGCATCAATTCCTTGGTGCTCAGCTTTCTTTATAGTCCAACTCTCACATCCATACATGACTACTGGAAAATCCATAGCTTTGACTAGACAGACCTTTGTTGGCAGAATCAGTTCAGTTCAGTCGCTCAGTCATGTCTGACTCTTTGCGTCCCCATGAATCCCAGCACACCAGGTCTCCCTGTCCATCACCATCTCCCAGAGTTCACTCAGACTCACGTCCATCGAGTCTGTGATGCCATCCAGCCATCTCATCCTTGTTCATCCCCTTCTCCTCCTGCCCCCAATCTCTACCAGCATCAGAGTCTTTTCCAGTGAGTCAACTCTTCGCATGAGGTGGCCAAAGTACTGGAGTTTCAGCTTTAGCATCATTCCTTCCAAAGAAATCCCAGGGCTCATCTCCTTCAGGATGGACTGGTTGGATCTCCTTGCAGTCCAAGGGACTCTCAAGAGTCTTCTCCAACACCACAGTTCAAAAGCATCAATTCTTCTGTGCTCAGCCTTCTTCACAGTCCAACTCTCACATCCATACGTGACCACAGGAAAAACCATAGCCTTGACTAGATGGACCTTAGTCGGCAAAGTAATGTCTCTGCTTTTGAATATGCTATCTAGATTGGTCATAATTTTTCTTCCAAGGAGTAAGCATCTTTTAATTTCATGGCTGCAATCACCATCTGCAGTGATTTTGGAGCCCCAAAAAATAAAGCCTGACACTGTTTCCACTGTTTCCCCATCTATTTCCCATGAAGTGATGGGACCGGATGCCATGATCTTTGTTTTCTGAATGTTGAGCTTTAAGCCAACTTTTTCACTCTCCTCTTTCACTTTCATCAAGAGGCTTTTTAGTTCCTCTTCACTTTCTGCCATAAGGGTGGTGTC
This sequence comes from Oryx dammah, assembly GCF_014754425.2. Classification (NCBI taxonomy): domain Eukaryota; kingdom Metazoa; phylum Chordata; class Mammalia; order Artiodactyla; family Bovidae; genus Oryx; species Oryx dammah. The sequence continues at coordinate 15,140,047 of NW_024070200.1, forward strand.
ATCTGCATATCTGAGGTTATTGATATTTCTCCTGGCAATCTTGATTCCAGCTTGTGTTTCTTCCAGTCCAGCGTTTCAAGCAGGGTGACAATATACAGCCTTGACGTACTCCTTTTCCTATTTGGAACCAGTCTGTTGTTCCATGTCCAGTTCTAACTGTTGCTTCCTGACCTGCATACAGATTTCTCAAGAGGCAGGTTAGGTGATCTGGTATTCCCATTTCTTTCAGAATTTTCCACATAATGTCTCTATTTTCTAATATGCTGTTGGTCACAGCTTTTCTTCCAAGGAGCAAGCGTCCTTTAATTTCATGGCTGCAGTCACCATCTACGGTGATTTTGGAGCGCTTCTGAGCCACAAGGGAAACCCATACAGTAGATTAGATTCAAAGTTATTTATTCTTTATGGCAATAATTAGCCAAAATATCTCCTTCTTGCCTCCCGATTAAATATTTCTTATGGGAACTTTTAGCTTGTGATAATAAGGACATATCAGGACCAAGGAGAAGGCATATTGTTGTATTTCCAGGAGATACAATATGTTCCCAGGTGGGAAGTGAAGTGAAACATCTTGTGGGTGGAGGCCACTCATTTCTATCACTGTGCCTGAAACCCAGTTGATCTATTTTTTCAGCACCTTCATTCCCCTGTAAAATGACTTCTAACTTACTAACGGGAATCTTTTGTATAGAAAATAGAAATATTTTGTGTGTACTCCTGAGGGAGCTAGTCCTTCCAATGACTGTATGACCCCATTTTCTTTTTCTTTCCTTTTTTGGTTTGACCTTTCTTTTGATCTGTCATATGGCATTCAGTTAAACCACATCTCTTGGGTTTCTCTGCTTTACGCTGATATTTTGAAGTCCTTTAGGAGCCCAAATCACTTGTGTTCTCAAGTGTCCTCACAATTCCAGAAGCCATTCTCTATTCTGTTAAGATGCAGAAATACAATATGTTTTCACTTTTAGCTCTATTCCTTTCCATGTGTGTGCCAAACAGGGTTGCTTGTATCCCTATTCCCTTTCAACAACTGAAGCTTGTTAACTGAAAGCAGTTTGTCTGCCTGGCCACTTCATTCCTTAGGGTTAGTTACCCCCAGGAGGGGCCTCATCCCTTCCTCCTACTAGATTTTTGATGAGGAGTCTTGCCTTGTATAGATTTATAGCTCTTACTCATAATGGAGTCAAGTCACTTCCACCACCAGCCTCCTTTTTGTTTGCTTCTCTCTCACCCCCTCCTGCCTCCATAAATTAGTGATTGTATTTCCAAAAATAGGAATCCCTGTATCTAGATGAGTACAACTCAATGTTTATTTCTCTGTGCTGCTTCTTCTTCTTTTTTGGTAGAATGCAATTCTTTTTTTTTTTAATTTTTATTTTTACTTTATTTTACTTTACAATACTGTATTGGTTATCCTTGCAGTGTCAGCTTGAAGGCCCTAGTAGGAAGAACCACATTTTTCTTTTATTGCCAAGAGCAGAGCCATCCTATCATCACAAATAGCGCCTTCAGGTCACCAAAAGGGAGGGGATATATTTATGGTTGGTTCATTTTGCTGTGCAGTAGAAGCCAACACAACATTGTAAAGCAGCTGTACTCCAATAAAAATTAATTTTAAAAAGAGAATAGCGCCATCTCAATCAGGTGGGAGCAGTAGTGTCCATTTAATTTCAAGGATTCTTGGGTGCTTGCTAGGAGAGTAGGTTAAAATCTTGTCTAGGCAGGAGAGTAGGTGAACCAGGGTTAGACTTGACACAAAGTTATTGAGGTAGGGCTAGGGATGGATGGCAACAGGGCTGGTAGAGTGGAGGGGCCATCTAAGAAGTAGGAGAAATAAAATATGAACTCCCTTTCATTATGGCGGCAGATGAATCTTTTTACAAGACACTAAAAGAAGCCTAAAATACAACTTCCCAAGAGGGAGGTTAAAAAAAATTTTACAAAACTGTAGGAGCAGATATCATTGTATTGTGTTTTAAATTGTTTCCTTTTTATAGTATAAATACTAAGCCAACCACATGAAAATCTTCAAATATATATTAACTTTACTTAAAATAGTTTAAATGAAACATCTATTTAAAGCACATAGATGACTGTCTATTCAGAGAAAAATATTGGTGTCATGGGAATTAGCCAAATAGGTTGTATTCGACGCACAGTTCTGAAGGAAATCAGCCCTGGGATTTCTTTGGAAGGAATGATGCTAAAGCTGAAACTCCAGTACTTTGGCCACCTCATGCGAAGTGTTGACTCATTGGAAAAGATTCTGATGCTGGGAGGGATTAGGGGCAGGAGGAGAAGGGGACGACAGAGGATGAGCTGGCTGGATGGCATCAGTGACTCGATGGACATGAATCTGAGTGAACTCCGGTGATGGACAGGGATGCCTGGCGTGCTGCAATTCATGGGGTCGCAAAGAGTCAGACACGACTGAGCGACTGAACTGAACTGAACTGAAAGATATTTTCAGTTCTTATAAGGTTTAAGGCAAAAAATTTCAGGCTAAACAGGGCAGGTATGAAATAAAATAAACTGGAGTTATTTTCCTTATTATCTACCTTCCAAGGACTGTTTTTTTGACCCTCACAGCATTTTCATCTTGCTGGTGCTGAGTTGTTCAAGAGGACAAAGCAGTATGGCAAAGGTCAACATGCTGCAGGTGTTTCCATGCAGACTAAGTCTCTTCAGTGAGCTGGTACCACACTGTGTAAACCCAGCGCTCCAGGTCTTCTCAGGGTTTTCCTTGAGGGCCTGGGCACACAATTTGGTGCATCACTTTTATTCTTTTGAGCCTGCTCCCTCTTCCAAAAAAAAAAAAAAAAAAGAGAGAGAAAATAGGATTTACTCAGCTGCTGCTGCTGGTAAGTCGCTTCAGTCGTGTCCACTCCATGCGACCCCATAGACGGCAGCCCACCAGGCTCCCCTGTCCCTGGGATTCTCCGGGCAAGAACACTGGAGTGGGTTGCCATTTACTCAGCTGGTGATCCTCAACTTTGGCTGTGAACTAGGATCTTCTGAGCCCAAAGACTCTTCTAGGAGGTTCTGATTGGTAGTTCTGGATGTGTTGCAGTTTGTATCTTACCAGGTGCTTCTGAAGTGTTGCTAAGGTCTAGGGTCACTCAAGTAACTGATGTGTGTGTGTGTGCTAAGCTGGTTCAGTCGTGTCCGACTCTGTGTAACTCTATGGACTGTAGCCTGCCAGGCTCCTCTGTCCATTGGATTTTCCAGGCAAGAATACTGGAGTGGGTGGCTGTGCCCTTCTCCAGGGGATCTTCTCAACCGGGGGATCAAACCCAGGTCTCCTGCATTGCAGGTGGATTCTTTACCATCTGAATTACTATGGAAGCCCCAACTGAGTGATATTTTATCCCTAAGACATATGAATTTGGCCCAGAGAGAAGAAATTAGAGTCATCTGTGGACACTTTGGCGCTAGTGGTAAAGAACCTGCCTGGCAGTGCAGGATGTGTAAGAGATGTTGGTTAGATCCCTGGGTAGGGAAGATCCCCTGGAGGAGGGCATAGCAACCCACTCCAGTATTCATGCCTGGAAAATCCCATGGACAGAGGAGCCTGGTGGGCTATGGTCCATAGGGTCTCAAAGAGTCGGATAAGACTGAAGTGACTTCGCACAGCACAGCAGAGTGGAGACTTTGCCGCCTTTTTAATAAGAATTTGTTAGTATCAGTGAGATGAGAAGGGTTTGCCTTTCTGACCTGGTAACCACCTTAGTCTAGTTCATTGATCAGTTCAGCATCACTGTTTCATGGCATGACATTCCTGGCACAAGCCTTTGATTTATGCTTGTTTGTATGACTAAAACAAGTTCCCTTTGATTACAAATTAAGGAGGAGTTTTATATTAATATAAATTGGTTTAGGATTGTGAGGGGAGGGCTGCCATTGTTCTGGTGGCATTCCTAATTAGAAATGGATTAGACATGGAGTTCTGGTTAGTGTCTGGGACCCAGGCCAAGAGAATGTGTGAGCTTCCCGTCATCTTCCTTTCCAGCATTGCTTTATAAAAAACATCCCCTTGCATTGGGTGAATGTGCTCAGTTGGTGGCAGCAAAGTTCTGTTACAGAAAATTATGAGAGGCTCTTGTCTTAGATGTTTTGAAGAAAGCCAGAGGAACAAAGCAGCATGTATAATAACATCCATGTTTTCTGTTAACCTGCAGAGCTATAAATATACTGCATGTGCTCAGAAAAAGGAAAATTATGTAAAAGAAAGATTTTTTACTGTCCTTGTCTAAGTATAATCCCCTAACTATGTTCTTTGTTTCCAAATATAGAAGTATTGTAGCATCAGCTTCAGACAAAAGATTTAGTCAGGTCATGATCCAAAAATGTGGGCGTCTTAGGATTTATTATTGGTTGCCATGTAAATTTGTTAAAATGGAAGCTTTGATCTTGAAATATCAATATATTCAAATAAGATTAATGATTTAATATCTAGAGAAATCAAGATTTTGATGCAATGAATGGATAAGGAAGGTTTTACAATTTTACATTAGTAAAGATAAAAACTCAACATTTGAAAAGCTACTTTAGAATTTTAGTTTAATGGAAACTGTAGTAAGTACCAAAGTCAAAGAAAGTGAAAATGAAAGTCTCTCAGTCATTTTCGACTCCTTGCAATCCATGGGCTATATAGTCCCTGCAATTCTCTAGGACAGAATACTGGAGTGGATGGCCTTTCCCTTCTCCAGGGGATCAAAGGTTAGGTGGTATCTGACTAATGTACTGACTAGAAGGGTTTGTAAACAATAAACAGATGGAAATAAAGGAACAAAAATGAAATGATAATTGGTAGGTTGGTAACTGTGGATAGTGACATTTTATGATTTATGTCCACAATTTTCTGCATAGGCCCTGGTGGTTTAATTAATCGTTGCATCTGAAAAACTGGGTGTTATTTCAATCAGGAAAGATTGAAGGCAGGAGGAGAAGGGGATGACAGAGGATGAGATGGCTGGATGACATCACGGACTCGATGGACGTGGGTTTGAGTGAACTCTGGGAGTTGGTGATGGACAGGGAGGCCCGGTGTGCTGCAGTCCATTGGGTTGCAAAGAGTTGGACACGACTGAGCAACTGAGCTGAACTGAACTGAATTCAGGGGCAAATGGATAATTGAACCGTAATCTGGCCATCAGATTGCCTTGTAGTTATGCTGCTGACTTTAAGTGATCATCATCCCAAATGATTCATGCTCTTGGAGACAGTGTCACCAGAACTGACACCATCACTGTTAGATGTGGGGGTGGCAGGAAAAGCCATATGTAAATGTAGAAAATGGAAACCCAGGGAGCAGCTCCAGCAAAACTGCTAATAAATTATCAGGAGATTACTGACCTCCTAACGAGAGACTACCGACTCAAAAAATGGTTAAAATGTAAAAACATTCTAGGTTAGCAACTTGAATCGTGAATATAAATGTTCTGATGTGATGTTTTTATTATAATATAAAGCATGAAAACATCATATAATTACTAATATCTCCAAGTTCAGATTGTAATCCTTTTTAATCTCTCTTTTTATACGGTTTTAATTACATAAAGTTTTTCAGAAATACTTTTGTTTTTTGCTATAAAATAATTTTTACTTAAGTTTTAATAATGTTAAAATTGATTAAAAGCTTAAAAATGTTAGATGGTTATTTCTTAACTTCAAAGCACTTGTGTGTTGAAATAGTGACTTGTAAAAAAAAGTAAGTTATCCAATGTGAGCTTAAGTCAAATAGACACCATCACATTTGAATATTCTAGGTTAAAATTTCAAAGGCATTCAAAATGTGATCTTGTAAATGCCATTTAAAATAATGGGATTTTCTAAGTTGGAAAGTATCATTCCATGTGCACAATTTTGAAAATATGTCCTAAAAAATACTCTTTCTGTCCCTGTCATTATCTTGTCAGTCAGATCAAAGTCTTTATTCTTCATCTTTCAATTTTGAAAACATAGAAAAACAACAGACTGTTGTGACTATAAACTTTTCACTTGTGAGGAATTTATGACTAGATACCAGAAAAAAATTTCAGGGAATTTTTAAAATGAGATGTTTCTTTTTATTAATGCTGATTCTAAAAAGAATTTTATGCAATATAGTTCCTTATTTAAACACAGAAATAGATTATTTCCTTTATTTAATGAAATCGATGTGGTAGTTACCTATTTTCAAGATGAGAAACAGACTCTCCAATGTGAATCATACATACAATTAAATACTGAATCTTCTAGGTTAAAATTTCAGAGTAATTTGAAATGTACAGTCACCTTAGGAAATTCTGGTTTGAGTGGTCTTGATAGATACACACAAGCACACACACACATACAGAATCACAACTGAGTCTCATAGGCAACATGGTTGAAAATCATTGGCCAATAGCTTTTGTTTATTTTTTTAAATATTTTATTTTTACTTTATTTTACTTTACAATACTGTATTAGTTTTGCCATACATTGACATGAATCCACCATGGGTGTATACAAGCTCCCAATCCTGAATCCCCCTCCCACCTCCCACCCCATATCATCTCTCTGGATCATCCCCATGCCCCAGCCCCAAGCATCCTGTTTCCTGTATCGAACATAGACTGGCACTTCATTTCTTACATGATAGTATCCATGTTTCAAAGCCATTCTCCCAAATCATCCCACCCTCTCCCTCTCCCTCAATCCCTATCAAGCTACCAGTGGTATTTTTCACAGAACTAGAACAAATAATTTCAAGATTTGTATGGAAATACAAAAAACCTCAAATAGCCAAAGCAATATTGAGACAGAAGAATGGAACTGGAGGAATCAACTTGCCTGACCTCAGGCTCTACTACAAAGCCACAGTCATTAAGACAGTATGGTACTGGCACAAAGACAGAAATATAGATCAATGGAACAAAATAGAAAGCCCAGGGATAAATCCATACACCTATGGACACCTTATCTTCGACAACGGAGGCAAGAATATACAATGGAGTAAAGACAATCTCTTTAACAAGTGGTGCTGGGAAAACTGGTCAACCACTTGTAAAAGAATGAAACTAGATCACTTTCTAACACCACACACAAAAATAAACTCAAAATGGATTAAAGATCTAAACGTAAGACCAGAAACTATAGAACTCCTAGAGGAGAACATAGGCAAAACACTCTCCGACATAAATCACAGCAGGATCCTCTATGATCCACCTCCCAGAGTACTGGAAATAAAAGCAAAAATAAACAAATGGGATCTAATTAAAATTAAAAGCTTCTGCACAACAAAGGAAACTATAAGTAAGGTGAAAAGACAGCCTTCTGAATGGGAGAAAACAATAGCAAATGAAGAAACTGACAAACAACTAATCTCAAAAATATACAAGCAACTCCTGCAGCTCAACTCCAGAAAAATAAACGACCCAATCAAAAAATGGGCCAAAGAACTAAATAGGCATTTCTCCAAAGAAGACATACGGATGGCTAACAAACACATGAAAAGATGCTCAACATCACTCATTATCAGAGAAATGCAAATCAAGACCACAATGAGGTACCATTTCACACCAGTCAGAATGGCTGCGATCCAAAAGTCTACAAGCAATAAATGCTGGAGAGGATGTGGAGAAAAGGGAACCCTCTTACACTGTTGGTGGGAATGCAAACTAGTACAGCCACTATGGAAAACAGTGTGGAGATTCCTTAAAAAATTGCAAATAGAGCTGCCTTATGACCCAGCAGTCCCACTGCTGGGCATACACACCAAGGAAACCAGAATTGAAAGAGACTCATGTACCCCAGTGTTCATCGCAGCACTGTTTATAATAGCCAGGACATGGAAACAACCTAGATGTCCATCAGCAGATGAATGGATAAGAAAGCTGTGGTACATATACACAATGGAGTATTACTCAGCCATTAAAAAGAATACATTTGAATCAGTTCTAATGAGATGGATGAAACTGGAGCCAATTATACAGAGTGAAGTAAGCCAGAAAGAAAAACACCAATATAGTATACTGACACATATATACGGAATTTAGAAAGATGGTAATGATGACCCTTTATGCAAGACAGCTTTTGTTTATTTAAAATCCACACTTTTGTTTATTTTCAAGAAGTTTAAATCCTCGAAGGGTACAGCATCACATGGATTCTGTGTCCAATGGCCTTAGCAGGAATGTTGCTTTGGAATTTGGCATGAACCATGCCACTGTTTCCATGAGCTCAAGTTATCTTTCCCCAGATTACTCTTTTTTTGTTAGGTTTTCCACCAGGAGTTACTGTGTTCTTTGCTTTGTACACATAAGCACATCTCTTGCCTAGATAGAATTCAGTTTCATCTCGAGCATATACACCTTCAATTTTCAGGAGAGCAGTGTGTTCCCTTTGGTTCTGTAGACCCCGTTTATAGCCAGCAAAAATGGCCTTGGACCACAGCCTTCCCGACATATTTGTCGTTTTAGAAGTCCCATTCCCAGCAGGCCTCCACCGGGTCCAAGATGGCTGCAAGAGTGGCCAATAGCTTTTAGAGATTATGGCCTATGACCATGGCACACCATTAATTAGCTGATATTTTCCTGTTCTGCTGGTGATTTGCTGCCAACATAATTAAGAAATAGGGGTATTTGAGAGTGTAGGTTGCAGAGAGATAAGGAAGTTTTTCTCCATTTTTCTCCACATTGTCTCTCTCCTCTATTTTTCCTTTGTCAAGGGTTGCCTGACCGATTTTGCCTTTCCTCTTCTCACCTGTGTATTGTAAGCACACATATAACAGTGATTCTAACTGGTTTGTGATAGTCACTTGTTAAGTTTTCAGGAGTTTTATTAACCAGTTGTTAAACACAGTCATTATAAAAAATTAAATTATATAAACATATATTGTCATGTACATTATATAACCAATTCATATTGAAACAAAAGTATTCAATACTCAAAACTCATTAATATCTAATTCTTTTATTATCTTTAATCATTAACTCTGTTTTTGAGGTTATATGTATCATTTGTCTGGCGGAAGAGACTACTGCACATCTCTTCAAAACTCGGGCCTCAGTGATGTCATGTTGGTAGCTTGACACTGATCAAGTGGGAGTCTTTAGGTCACAGAAATCAGCAAATAGTGCAGATTAGGACTCGATTTAGTCTGGTTGACTGTTTCAGTTTTAAAACTTATGGAGAAGATGTTAATGCTGATTAAATAAAGTGTTTCATGCCTGTAGTTATTAAATTGTGAATAGCATTAAAAAATGAGGAAATTTTCTCCTAGTATTCACAAACTATTTCCAGGTTAGCCAAGAAGGTACTCTCAACATCGATGAGTGAAGTCCCTATGTTGGCCTTTCTTATTTCACTTTAATCTTATTCCTTAATATAAAGTGAAAGTAAAAGGACTCACTTGTGTCCAACTCTTTGCGATCCCATCGACTGTACAGTCTGTGGAATTCTCCCAGCCAGAGTACTGGAGTGGGTAGCCTTTCCCTTCTTTAGAGGATCTTCCCAACCCAGGGATTGAACCCAGGTCTTCTGCATTGCAGGTGGATTCTTTACCAGCTGAGCCACCAGGAATGCCCATAATGTAAAGAAAACTGTAAATCAATTTCATGTAAACAAAGTTATAAATCAACTTTTGTGCTACAACTACACTCATCTGTTAATGATATGAGAAATTCTTGGCTGAATTGGATAATAAGCAAGCATATATTCACAGTCTCATTGTGACACTTTGGCTGGCAATAGAATTGTAAAAACTGGTAGTGGATATTCAAAAAGTGACATCACACTGAAGTTTTGGGTATGTGGAATTTATAATAAAGAATATTATATATTTTGTTTTTATTTGTAAATTGTACATTATGGTTGTTATTTAGTTGCTAAGTTGTGTCTGGGTCTTTTATAAACCCATGGACTGTAGCCCACCAAGCTCCTCCTCCATGCAATTTTCTAGGTAAGAATACTGGAATCAGTTGCCGTTTCCTTCTCCAGGGGATCTTCCTGACCTAGGAATCGAACTTGCCTCTCCTGCATTGGCAGGTGGATTCTTTACCACTGAACCACTAGAGAAGCCCAAAATTGTGCTACGTATCTCTTAACTAGCAAAATTTATAATAAGCATGTATAGATCCACACACTGCCTCTTTTCCCAGATATGTGGTTGTTAAACATCTACCAGCGCATCACTGCATATAATCCTTGAAGCAGGGATGGGAAAGTCATTTAGTCCAAATTTTTTACATTCAGATATTGGCTAGATGAAAATTTAAAATAGCTCAACCTGGTTAGGTTTCCTGCAAGGGGAGATAGGTAGCTGCTAATGTGCAATTGTCCCTCCAAAATTTTTGTTTTCATTGCCCATGTGTTAAATGCATTATTATAGATTACTTTGGATTCTGTTGCTTTTTGATTTCCTAAGTATTGATTCATAAATGGGAGTATTTTGACTGGGAATACCAGTTAAAATACAGTTTTCTGGCAGGCCCTCTACCCCATCTACCCGACACACTGCATCATAACTGCAGTGTGGTGGAAAGAAACTGTATTTGAATGTTTCCTAGACCAGGGTTTGGGAACCATCGCTTGTGCCTTGTGTTAAATATAAATAGCCCTAGAGGAGAAAGAATGTAACTCAGCTTCTGCCATCGTTCGGCTGGATTAACAGATAGCAGAGATCAAGACCGTGTAGATACAGCCTTTCTCCCCACCTCCCTGAGGCACCTGAAACTGAGTGGGATCATGAATCTTAGTAGGAGGCATGCCAAGCACAATCAAGCTAACTCTAAGTGGAAATTCTCTAGACACTTCACATTTAACTATCTGGAAAAATTTTAGAAAGGAGACTTTCCTATTTCCTTGTCCTTATTGCTCAGGCATGAAATATGCTGTGTCTTCAAGTACGGTGTTATGAAAATCAGGGATTGTTCATCCGCTTTGAGTGGGCCAGCTATATGCCGTCCCAGCATGCGTGCCCATCTGTCAGCAATAAAACCTTTAATTTTCTATGCTTGTAGTTTCTACAGAACTATTGGCAGAAAATGAAATGATCATAATTCTGTATATCTGGTGGTCATTTTGAGTCCATATTGTGCTTTTCTGAGACTGGTAAGGGGTCATCTAAAGAACTTACCAGGTGTCCAAGTTAAATCAATGAGAACAATCATTCTTTTTCTAACCCGACATATCCAGTTTGCCTTGAAATCAGCAGGTTTTCCTTCTAACCATCCAATTAGCACCTAATTGCTTTCCTTCCAAGGAGAAGGTGAAGGTTGCTACAACTACCAGGTAGGAAGCTTATCTAACTTTTATTTTTATACATAGGTTTGGAGTTGTGAAAAACAAAAAGTTTGTGCCTAAAAATCTACTAAGTAATGTATAAAGGTTGTAAACATATATTTCACATTTCTTGAGTGGCTGAGCAAGAGTAATTATGCAATTTGTAAGGATAGAAACTAAGCAAAATGCTATATCATGTGAATATCTCCTTTCTTACTACCCAAAGGAAAACTGGATCCATACATCTGAACTTTAAAATTTTAGTTGTGTGCTTGATATATTATTTTGGTTACACTGTCTTACCACATTAATGCTTTTATCTGCAGTTATTAATTTATTGTAGTTCGTGAACTCCCAAAGAGTAGAGACTCTAATTATTTGAGCTCTTTGTGTATAGGATGACCATAGCATTTGAAATCACAGATATTGTTTCATTGTGCCCTGTAACATGATACTGATATTCATTCTGTATTCGTGTTTCTCACTTGGTACTCACTTCTTATAACCTCGAGTAAGTTACATGTAGGGTCTCATTATAGCTAAAAGCAAGGAAGAGTGTTTGCTCCTATTTCAAGGGAGCTGTCATTTGGTGGGACAGATAATGGCCTTACATGTATGTTCTATGGTTATATCACTTGTGGATTTAAGGCAAGTTTAGTTAGAGGAAGCAGGAGAGAGAGGAAGTAAAGAGTGGAATTTAAATTATCGGGGCAATTTCACCCTTCTTCAGGGTGTCTATAATCCAGAGTGTAATGGGAGGTGTTAAGCTGCTGTTCTTCCTAGGTGTTCTCAGTTCTTTCATGCCTCTAATAGCACAAGATCTTACAGAGAGACTGTGATTCTAATGTTTAAGGATAATTATTTATTAATACAATTTAGACTCTAAACACAAGCTAAGTCTTTCATCAGGTGTTAAGCCAAAAAGAGAAATGGAGTCCGGCCCTGAAAGAAAAGCTATGATTGATTTATTATAAGACGTAATACTAGTTTTTGATGGGGGGCTCCTAAGAGACTTTCAAGGGTAATTTTGTCTCTTTGTCCTATGAGGTATGAGAATAGAAAATCTAAGTAAGAGGAGGCAAGTTTACAATTTATTTTCCCTTCTACTACATAGTGCTCTCCTGGTGGCTCAGACAGTTAAGCGTCTGACTATAATGCGGGAGACCCGGGTTCGATCCCTGGGTTGGAAAGATCCCCTGGAGAAGGAAACGGCAATCCACTCCAGTACTATGCCTGGAAAATCCCATGGACAGAGGAGCTTGGTAGGCTGCAGTCCATGGGGTCTCAAAAAGTTGGACACGACTGAGAGACTTCACTTCACTTTCTACTGCATAGCTATAGGACACCAAAGAATGAAGACAATTCATAATGACTAGTCTCAAGAATTCTATATTCATAGAATTTCTTGGGGTAATTGTCTTTCTGGTGCCATTATCAGGAAAACAGGATTTCTGAGAGAAATAAATTGTTTTTCCACGTTGAGCAAAAGTAAGGAAGGAGAGGTTGTGCAGAGAATAGAGAGAACCAGGGTCAAATGTGGTATTCAGTTTAGTTTAGTCATTCAGTCGTGTCTGAATCTTTGTGACCCCATGGACTGCAGCATGCCAGGCCTCCCTGTCCATCACCAACTCCCGGAGTTTACCCAAACTCATGTCCATTGAGTCGGTGAGACCATCCAACCATCTCATCCTCTGTCATCCCCTTTTTCTCCTGCCTTCAATCTTTTCCAGGATCAGGGTCTTTTCCAGTGAGTCAGCTCTTTGCATCAGGTGGCCAAAGTATTGGAGTTTCAGCTTCAACATCAGTCCTTCCAATGAAAACTAAGGACTGATCTCCTTTATGATGGACTGGTTGGATCTCCTTGCAGTCCAAGGGACTCTCAAGAGTCTTCTCCAATACCACAGTTCAAAAGCATCAATCCTTCGGTGCTCAGCTTTTTTATAGTTCAACTCTCACATTCATACGTGAACACTGGAAAAACCACAGCCTTGACTAGATGGACCTTTGTTGACAAAGTAATGTCTCTGTTTTTGAATATACTGTCTAAGTTGGTCATAACTTTCCTTCCAAGGAGTAAGCGTCTTTTAATTTCATGGCTGCAGTCACCATCTGTAGTGATTTTGAAGCCCCCCCCAAAAAGGCTGTCACTGTTTCCATTGTTTCCCCATCTATTTGCCCTGAAGTGATGGGACTGGATGCCATGATCTTAGTTTTCTGAATGTTGAGCTTTAAGCCAACTTTTTCACTCTCCTCTTTCACTTTCATCAAGAGGCTCTGTGGTTCTTTGCTTTCTGCCATAAGGGTGGTGTCATCTGCATATCTGAGGTTATTGATATTTCTCCCGGCAATCTTGATTCCAGCTTGTCTTTCATTCGGCCCAGCATTTCTCATGATGTACTCTGCATATAAGTTAAATAAGCAGGGTGACAATATACAACCTTGACGTACTCCTTTTCCTATTTGGAACCAGTCTGTTGTTCCATGTCCAGTTCTAACTGTTGCTTCCTGACCTGCATACAGATTTCTCAAGAGGCAGGTCAGGTGGTCTGGTATTCCCATCTCTCTCAGAATTTTCCACAGTTTATTGTGATCCACACAGTCAAAGGTTTTGGCATAGTCAATAAAGCAGAAATAGATGTTTTTCTGGAACTCTCTTGCTTTTTTGATGATCCAGCGGATGTTGGCAATTTGATCTCTGATTCCTCTGCCTTTTCTAAAACGAGCTTGAACATCTGGAAGTTCCCGGTTCATGTATTGCTGAAGCCTAGCTTGGAGAATTTCGAGCATTACTTTACTAGTGTGTGAGATGAGTGCAATTCTGTGATAGTTTGAGCATTCTTTGGCATTGCCTTTCTTTGTAATTGGAATGAAAACTGACCTTTTCCAGTCCTGTGGCCACTGTTGAGTTTTCCAAATTTGCTGGCATATTGAGTGCAGCACTTTCACAGCATCATCTTTCAGGATTTGAAATAGCTCCACTGGAATTCCATCACCCCCACTAGCTTTGTTCATAGGGCCCACTTGACTTCACATTCCAGGATGTCTGGCTCTAGGTGAGTGATCACACCATCGTGATTATCTTGGTTGTGAAGATCTTTTTTGTACAGTTCTTCCGTGTATTCTTACCACCTTTTCTTAATATCATCTGCCTCTGTTAGGTCCATACCATTTCTGTCCTTTATCGAGCCTATCTTTGCATGAAATGTTCCCTTGGTATCTCTAATTTTCTTGAAGAAATCTCTAGTCTTTCCCATTCTGTTGTTTTCCTCTATTTCTTTGCACTGATTGCTGAGGAAGGCTTTCTTATCTCTCCTTGCTATTCTTTGGAACTCTGCATTCAGATGCTTATATCTTTTCTTTTCTCCTTTGCTTTTCACCTCTCTTCTTTTCACAGCTATTTGTAAGGCCTCCCCAGACAGCCATTTTGCTCTTTTGCATTTCTTTTCCATGGGGATGGTCTTGATCCCTGTCTCCTGTACAAGGTCACAAACCTCCATCCAAAGTTCATCAGGCACTCTATCTATCAGATCTAGTCCCTTAAATCTATTTCTCACTTCTACTGTATAATCATAAGGGATTTGATTTAGGTCATACCTGAATGGTCTAGTGATTTTCCCTACTTTCTTAAATTTCAGTCTGATTTTGGCAATAAGGAACTCATGATCTGAGCCATAGTCTGCTCCCAGTCTTATTTTTGCTGATTGTATAGAGCTTCTCCAGCTTTGGCTGCAAAGAATATAATCAATCTGATTTTGGTGTTGACCATCTGGTGATGTCCATGTGTAGAGTCTTCTCTTGTGTTGTTGGAAGAGGGTGTTTGCTGTGACCAATGTGTTCTCTTGGCAAAACTCTATTAGCCTTTGGCCTGCTTCATTCTGCATTCCAAGGCCAAATTTACCTGTTACTCCAGGTGTTTCTTGACTTCCTACTTTTGCATTCCAGTCCCCTAGAATGAAAAGGACATCTTTTTTGGGTGTTAGTTCTAAAAGGTCTTATAGGTCTTCATAGAACCATTCAACTTCAGCTTCTTCAGCGTTACTGGTTGGGGCACAGGCTTGGATTACTGTGATATTGAATGGTTTGCCTTGGAGATGAACAGAGATCATTCTGTCATTTTTGAGATTGCATCCAAGCACTGCATTTTGGACTCTTTTGTTGACCATGATGGCTACTCCATTTCTTCTAAGGGATTCCTGTCCACAGTAGTAGATATAATGATCATCTGAGTTAAATTTACCCATTCCAGTCCATTTTAGTTCACTGATTCCTAAAATGTTGACGTTCACTCTTGCCATCTCCTGTTTGACCACTTCCAATTTGCCTTGATTCATGGACCTGACATTCCAGATTCCTATGCAATATTGCTCTTTACAGTATTGGTACTTGCTTGTATCACCAGTCACATCCACAACGGGGTGTTGGTTTTACTTTGACTCTGTCTCTTCATTTTTTCTGGAGTTATTTCTCCACTGATCTCCAGTAGCATATTGGGCACCTACTGACCTGGGGAGTTCCTCTTTCAGTATCCTATCATTTTGCCTTTTCATACTGTTCATGGGGTTCTCAAGGCAAGAATACTGAAGTGGTTTCCCATTCCCTTCTCCAGTGGACCACATTCTGTCAGATCTCTCCACCATGACCCTCCTGTCTTGGGTGGCCCTACAAGGCATGGCTTAGTTTCATTGAGTTAGACAAGGCTGTTGTCCTAGTGTGATTAGATTGACTAGTTTTCTGTGACTATGGTTTCCGTGTGTCTCCCCCGATGCTCTCTTGCAATACCTACTGTCTTACTTGGTTTCTCTTACCTTGGACGTGGGGTATCTCTTCACGGCTGCTCCAGCAAGGTTCAGCTGCTGCTCCTTACCTTGGACGAGGGGTATCTCCTCACCTCCGCCCCTCCTGACCTTGAACATGGAGTAGCTCCTCTAGGCCCTCCTGTGCCCGCAAAGATTAGGGTAGTCACAATGAGGTGGAGAGAAGTAGGCAGATTGGAGTGTTTTTTAGAGGCAGAGCTTATTTACAAAACAGAGACAGAGCCACAGACTTAAGAGAACAAACATAGTTGTCCAGGGGAGAGCATGGGGGAACATGAATTGGAAATCTACATGTACACTCTGCTGTATTTAAAATGGATAACCAACAAGGTCCTATTGTATAGCACAGGGAACACAGTGTTATGTGGCAGCCTGGATGGGAGGGGAGTTTGGGGAGAATGGATACATATATAAGGATGGCGGAGTCCCTTTGTTGTCTACTTGAAACTATTACAACATTGTTAATTGACTATACTCCAATATAATGTTAAAAATCTTAACTTTTATTTGGTTAAAATTATTTTTAATTACAAAAATATACTTTTGTATATTGTTATAAAACTGGTCTCTCAAAGTTGTTATTAGGGTTAGCTGAGCTAATATATGTAAAATCTCAATATATGAATGAGCTTTTAAATAAAGATTGGAGAGGCACTGCAAGTAATAGAAAGAGCATATGCTTTATCAATCAGCAATGAGTTTATAATCCTTGTTTTTGCCAGATTTACTGAGACCTATGTGTACTAGTTATCTGTAGCAGTTACAAGTTATCCCCCAATTTAGCAGCTTTAACAACAAATATTTATGTTCTCATACAGTTTCTCACAGTAAAGAATTTAGAATAGGCTTAGTTAGGTGGCTCTGGCTCAGGACCTCTCATGAGGTCCTTTTAAGATGTTGACCTGGGCAGCAGTTGTCTGAAGGCTAGACTGTAGCTGTAAGAACTGCTTCCAAGTTGGCTCATCCACATGACTGTCTTCAACTGATAGACATGTGAACTTCATCATGTTGTTGTTCAGTTGCTAAGTCATGTCCAACTCTTTGTGACCCCATGGACTGCAGCACACAAGGCCTCCCTGTCCCTCACTATCTCCTGGAGTTTGCCCAAGTTCATGTTCATTGAGTCGGTGATGCTATCCAACCATCTCATCCTCTGCCACCCTCTTCTCCTTTTGGACTGGGACCCTCCTTTCCCAGTATCAGGGTCTTTTCCAATGGGTCAACTATTCTCATCAGGTGGCCAAAGTATTGGAGCCTCAGCTTCAGCAGAGGCTTCAGAACTTTTCCATAGGGTTGTATAATGGGCTGAATGTATCTCTTCAAAATTCATACATTGAAGCTTTAGCCACTAATGTGATTATACTTGGAGACAGAGCCTTTGATGAGGTGTGTGTGTTTGAGTGCTGAATCACTTCAGTTGTGTCTGACTCTCTGCAACCCTATGGACCATGGCCTGCCAGGCTCCTCTGTCCATGGGATTCTCCAGGCGTGAATACTGGAGTGGGTTTCCATGCCCTTCTCCAGGGCATCTTCTCAATTCAAGAATCGAACCTGCATCTCTTACATCTACCTGCATTGACTGGTAGGTTCTTTACCACTAGTGCCGCCTGGAAAGTCCTTTGAGGAGATGATAAAGGTTAAATGAAGTCATAAGGATTGGTTCCTTTTTGGTAGATCTGGGACCTTATAAGAAGAAGAGACACCAGAGCTGGATCCCTCTACCACATGAGGATGCAGTGTGAAGACAGCTGTCTGTGAGCCAGAAAGAGAGCCCTCACTGGGAACTGAATCAGGTGGCACATTGATCTTGTACTTTGTATCCTCTAGAACTGTGAGAGAGAGATTTCTGTTGTTTCAGCCAACTGGTCTGTGGTATTTTGTTATGGCAGCCTGAACTGACTAGTGCAGGCTGCTCGATAGCAGTTAGCATGCCCAGAATGAACCCTCTAAAAGGAAGTCTCAATGTTTTTTTTATCATCCAGTCTCAGAAATCACTAAACCACGCTTCTGCCATATTCTAAGTCAATGAAGTCTAGCCCATACTCATGAAGAAGAGAGTAAGATTCTATTTCTGCGAAGAATTTGTGAACATATTTTAAAATTACCTTAAGACCTTTATGCAAGGTTCTTTTTTTTTCTTTTATGAAGGGAGGCTAATAATAAAGTACATTGAAAGGATTAGATAAATGTGTCTTGTCGTTTGCCTAGCTAGGTGCTGCTCAGTAAATGTTACTTTCCTTCCTTGATAATTTAGAGATCATCTGGAAATTAAGAGCGGAGAAGTAGGATAGTGCAGTTCTTTTGGGGGGCTCCTAAGTGTGTCTCTTATCCTTCTCTGTTCATGCTAGCAATTTTTGCATCAAGTAACATATCTTAAACCCTACTTATCTAATTTAATTAGGCACATGAATTTACTTGTGACTCTTCCTTTTTTTTCTTTGAGATGAAAATATAAGCCTCTCGAGTTTTCTGAATGTAGAAACTCTTACATATGTTGATGATGTATTTTCTTAATTTTCTATATGTAGGAATTTAAAAGAATGAAACTTCAAATTAAAATAATGTATCTCTGAAACAAGTAAGTGAAGATCAGTACTATCTAAAAATAGGAAAGAAATTCATAATTAAAAAAACAGTTCCAACTGCAGCCTTATTATTTCAGCATGTTTCCAGCTGTGGGTGACTTTACATATCTTCAGGCATAATCACATATCAATATGCATGAAACAACTCTTTTAATGTCCATTAATTCTTGCATAAACTCTTTGCATAAATCTGTACCAATCAGGATGTGATTAGAACCTTATTGTCTTGCACAATCTAACTAATATTGAAGTCAGATTCAGAAAGAAGCTCTGACTTTTTTGGTCTTTACTTTTTAAGGAAATTCAGTCTCTAAAGTAGAGTATTTAAATGAGATGTTGGAGAGTATCTTATGAAGTGGGACACTTACGACATCAGGCGGCCATTGTCTTGATTGTTTTGAAGGTCAGCATTTGTGGTTGGAAGGAAATATTTAAGCTATTTTAAAAGTTGGATTGACTATAATATTTGAATATCATTTCTTTTAATGTATGTC
The DNA here is from genome assembly GCF_014754425.2 of Oryx dammah. Taxonomy (NCBI): domain Eukaryota; kingdom Metazoa; phylum Chordata; class Mammalia; order Artiodactyla; family Bovidae; genus Oryx; species Oryx dammah. The sequence continues at coordinate 15,159,184 of NW_024070200.1, forward strand.
ATAGTTTTTCATTTTTTGTAGACAGTTAAAAAAAAATCTAGACCAGAACAATGCACATTAAAGTGAAAAGAAGTATCCCAGATATGGGCAAGGTCTCTCTTGCCCAGGATCTCAGGAGTAAGATCAGGACTATACTATTGATATTTGAGCTATGTTAATTAGCAAATATATAAGTTTAATGCATAAATGAATAGAACCTAGGAGAAGAGAGAGAATCTAGGGTTGATAAACTTCAAGATTTAAGATAACATGGTTTCACTTAGAAAGGATTGTATTGACTCATCTTAGAAGACAGAATCTACTGTCTTAGTGTCTCCAAATGGTTCTTATTGTTAGTCTCCATTTGGGCAGAATTTCTATCCACATCTGATTTTTATGTATGATGCTTTTGTGTATGACTTCCATTTCCAATGGTGATTTAGGGGAAGTTTCACTTAAACTACTACCTATATTCCTTATGTGTTGAGGTCTGACCTTTTTCCTGAAATCCTAACCTATACGTAGCAACCTCCTGTTTATCTGTAGTAGGGTACCCCACAGGCTATTGATATTTGACAGACTCTTCATTTTGACCTCCAAACCTTCTCCTCCCCATTAATCTTTTATCCCAGTGAAGGCACTGCCATCATCCATTTACTATGCTGGAAACCCAAGTATTATGTTTGACTCTTTCTTCTCTGTTACTGCCCCCTACTACCACCTTTGCACTTTCTCCTCCACGTACAAATTAATCATCCGACCCTATTCATTTTATCTGTTAAATGTCTCTCTTGTCCATCTTCTCTGCTTCCACCGTCTGGCCACTGCTAGAGTTAGGCTCTTATTATATCTCTTAGCTGGCCATCTAGTTTGTTGTCTTTCTCCAATTTTTCCTTTATTATGGTCAGAGCGATTTTTGTGAAGTGCATATCTGATTATGCTGCTTCCATGTGTAAAATTCTTTTGTGGTTCTCCATTTAGTATCTCACATTAAAGGCCAGTCTTTAATATGGTATATTAGGTGATTCCAGTGGCTCAGTGGTAAAGATTCCTCCTGCAAGGCAGGAGACCTGGATTTGATCCTTGGGTTGTGAAGATCCTCTGGAGAAGAAAATGACAACCCACTCCAGTATTCTTGCCTGGGAGATCCCATGAACAGAGGAACCTGGTGGGCTACAGTCCATGGAGTTACAAAGAGACACAGCTTACAACTAAACAACAGCAACAACAAAAATTAGGTGATTCTAGATTGTGCTCCTGTGTTTCTTACTGAGCCTTATTTCATTTACTTAATTATAAATACCTGGTTTCTTGGATATGTTGTTAGGTTGCACTTCCATGACCTAGCACATATGGTGCTAGGTCAGTTACCATCCAACTGGTAGGTCTTTGGTCTGGCAAATAGCTCAGATGTCACACTTTATGTGAGGACTTTCTAGATTCCATAGGCAGAGTTAAATCTTCTCTTTGCTCAGTTTCCACGTACCTTTGTTTCTGCTATGGTATTTATAAAATCATACAAAGATTAGTTGTGTGCCTGTTGTTTCCTCCATGGACTCTGGATGACTCTAGAAGAGGGACTGTCTTACTTTTCTTTATATCACTAATGCCTAGTAAGGAGCTCCAAAGATAATAGGAATTTGGCCCTGCTCACTAAATAAATAAGTAAATCAAAGTGTCTTAATTAGAAACACAATAACAGTGCTTAGAGAAAGGATTCTGCAGACATGAGATCATTTCTTGTGTCTACTCTTCATAGAAGTATAGACTTACAAATTCATCACTATTGGAACTATGATAAACAAAGACTCATTACATTCATTTACAATAAACTTTGGCTATCGGTACCCTCAAGCATCTGAGGAACACTGAGCCCAGAAATAAGGAAAATAAAAAATGAAAGTGTCTTTATTTGAAAAAATATTCCAAATCCATTTGTACAATAAGCACAGACAACCAAAACCATGACACGGTACTGATTAGTCCATTGTCTGGACAGAAGGTGAGGAGAGCTCTGTAAGATAGTGATGTTAGGAAAAGGCAGACTTTCCTATGTGAAGCCTGAGAGTCAGAGAAAAAGTGACAGGTGACAGAAGAAAAGCAGCAAGGACAGAAAAGAGAGGGAGAGATCAGGTGCAAAGGTGATGATAACAATGACAGTGTCAGGGGTTTCGTATCGTATACTCCAACAGTCTTATAAAAAGCCCAGAAATGATATCAGAGGTTAAAATAGATTTTCTGTGTGTGTGAATTTGCTTACATCCACCTACATTTTATAGTTCCAGTCCTTAAGATAGAATCCAGAAAAATAGCATTTTCTTAGAATAATAGACAATGCTGGATAATGCAGGATAATGAAGATTTTCATGTAGGAAGTGAACAGGAGTTATGATTTAAAGCAGCCCAGTTTTTAACACTTTGCTATGTATCGTCTTCTTTGTGACCCCATGGACTGTAGCCCGTCAGGCCCCTCTGTCCATGGAATTCTCCAGGCAAGAATACTGTACTGGGTTGCCATGCCCTTCTCCATTGCTATGTGTAGGTAAGTCCTAAATAAATATTTTCTTGACTGAATTATGAATTGCTGTGATTCCTAAGGAATGTCTGTATTCAGATCCTATTTAGTTGAGTGTATTTCTAGATCAGTGGTTCTCAGCCGAGATAGTTTGGCCTGGCTCTAGGAAAAATGATAGATTGTCTTGTATGTTTGGGCTGCTATAACAAAAACACCGTACACTGGGTGGCTTAAACAAGAAACATTTCATGTCTCACAGTTCTGGAGGTTGAGAATTCTGAGATCAAGATGCCAGCAGATTCAGGGTCTGGTGGGGGCCCACTCCCTGGTTTATAGATGATCAACTTTTCACTGTGTCCTTATAGTGGAAGGGGTGAGGGAGTTCTCTGGGGTCTCTTTATAAGGACACTAATCCCATTCATGAGAAATTAACTAAATAATCCCTAATCACTTCCCAAGGCCCAGCCATTACATTGGTGTTAGGATTTCAACATATGTGTTTTGGGAGAGACACACACATTTAGTCCATGACAGAAGGAAAATTTCTTTTTAGTATATCTAGCCTTTCTGGTGCTTCCTGTCACAAAACTCAAAGTTTTTCAACACTGTCATTAAAACCCGTCTACTGGAGGGATTTTCAACCACCACTGTATTTCAGAGTCACTCCTAAGTGGGACTGTACACCGGCAGCAATATTTTCAGCAAAAGTTAATTAATCAGTAGGATTAATTTGTGAAACAGGCTCAGGTTTTTCCCCTCCTTCATCATCTGGTTGTAAGAAGGCCACACAAAGCCACAGGAATGAGTTGAGAGGTTGGAATAACTGCAACAGAGCTTTGTTGTTTTCAGTCTATGTCATGTCTGACTCCTTGCAACCCCATGGACTGCAGCACACCAGGATTCCCTGTTCTTCACTATCTCCTGGAGTTTGCTCAAGCTTGTGTCCATTGAATCCTTCCTGCCATCCAACCATCTCATCCTCTTTTTGTCCCCTTCTCCTCCTGCCTTCAGTCTTTCCCAGCATCAGGGTCTTTTCCGATGAGTTGGTTCTTCACATCAAGTGGCCAAAGTATTGGAGCTTCAGCTTCAGCATCAGCCCTTCCAATGTATATTCAGGGTTGATTTCCTTTAGGATTGACTGGTTTGATCTCCTTGCTATCCAAGGGACTCTCAAGAGTCTCCAGCAGCACAGTTCAAAAGCATCTCAACCTTCTTGATGGTCCAACTCTGACATCCCATACATGACTACTGGAAAACCCACAGCTTTAACTACATGGACCTTTGTTGGCAAAGTGATAGCTCTGCTTTTTAATGCAACAGGGCCAAGTAATGTGAAGGTCAGAGCCACTTGTCTGTAATTGTTCCTTCTGGGCCTGCTCTGGTCTGACTCTGAAAGTAGCCTGTGCATCGTGTGATGAGTTGCTGCAGTATCATGTAGACCTTATCACTTGGTGGCTGACAATACCCAGCTCATTATTAGCATCTCCAATGCATAGTGTCTTGATGTCCCCTAGCCATGAACTCAGTCTCCACTCAGTTTCAGTTTAGTCGCTCAGTCATGTCTGACTCTTTGCGACCCCATGGACTGCAGCACGCCAGGCCTCCCTGTCCATAACCAACTCCCGGAGTTCACTCAGACTCACGTCCATTGAGTTAGTTAGAACTCAGTTTATGTTGGTAATTGCCATTTTAATTGAGTACAGTTTTCTGTTTTAGACAGCATAGCCTTGTTCCAGAACTGTAGGAACCTGCACAGTCTTTATCCTTTTAGAGCTGGCCAGAGAATCCACAGGGCTTCCTAACAGATCATGGGTACTTCTTATACCTTCAGATTTGCAGGGTCATGTATTCAGAGGTTGAGGGATGCTTATATAATAATTTGAATCTGCTGCAGAGTTATCTGTTGCTTTGGGTAAACACAAAGCTCAGTCTCCTTCGTTACTCAATAAATAATTTAGAATAATTTTGCTAAGTGTGGTATGCAGTCTCTAAAATCCAAAGGGATACATAAGTGCTGTGCCTCTTTCTTAGTGATAGAAAAGCAAGATGCAGTAACTTATCCTTTACTTAAAAAAATGTATCCTTTTACTTTTTTTGGGTTACTTATCTTTTACTATTTTATATACCTTTTATATATTTGTTCAAGGCTCTTCCTTTTGCCTCTATAAATGTATAATGAGTCAGTCTTAGTAAATGTGATGTAATAGCATGCCAAAGATAACTGCTACCTACTTATTCCTAAAAATGAGCTTTGTTACCTCTGGCAGGTATGTGATCCAGTTCTAGAGTCTGGATCCAATTCTAGATTCTTGGATAGAATCCAGTTCTATCCAAGATAGATACCCTCTATCTTGGTTGGATTCTATTAGAAGCAGATGGCAAAACAAAAATTCATGTGCAAGCGATTATTCGGAAGGTGTAGGATATACTGGTAAAGGATGGGGGGAACTGAGGCAGAAAAAATGCAGACGTGTGCATAAGCAAGCCAATTATCACTGTAATTGGAATGAACCACACTGGAGAAACTCTGGAGCAATGTGTGTGTGTGTGTGCTAAGTTGTGTCCAAAACTTTGCAACTCTGTGGACTGTAGCCTGCCAGTCCTCTCTGTCCATGGAATTTTCCAGGTAAAAATACTGGAGTGGCTTGCCATACCCTCTTCCAGGGGAATCTTCCTGACCCAGGGATCAAACTTCTGTCTTCTGCATCTCCTGCAAAGGCAGGTGGGTTCTTTACCACTACGCCATCTAGGAAGCCCCCAGGAGCAGTGTAGGCACAGACTTCAGGATTCTCCCACTGGAGGAGGTACACCAGTTTCCTTCAGTCATTGGGTGAGAGTTTCTTGGGCTTTAGGATCATTAATTCTCCAACACTCCAGTCTGTCACATGGGTGGGTAAAGTGAACTTCAAAATCCAGAGAAGATTGTCAGGTCTTCAGCTGGAAATCTAGTTAATTGTGCTTAAATAGGAAGGAGAAAAGAATATAGTTCAGTTCAGTTCAGTTCAGTTGCTCAGTCATGTCCGACTCTATGCGACCCCGTGAACTGCAGCATGCCAGGCCTCCCTGTCCATCACCATCTCCCGGAGTTCACTCAGACTCACGTCCATGGAGCCCGTGATGCCATCCAGCCATCTCATCCTCTGTCATCCCCTTCTCCTCCTGCCCCCAATCCCTCCCAGCATCAGAGTCTTTTCCAATGAGTCAACTCTTCGCATGAGGTGGCCAAAGTATTGGAGTTTCAGCTTCAGCATCAGTTCTTCCAATGAACACCCAGGACTGCTCTCCTTGAGAATGGACTGGTTGGATCTCCTTGCAGGCCAAGGGACTCTTAAGAGTCTTCTCCAACACCACACTTCAAAAGCATCAATTATTGGGAGCTCAGCTTTCTTCACAGTCTAACTCTCATATCCATACATGACCACTGGAAAAACCATAGCCTCGACTAGATGGATCTTTGTTGGCAAAGTAATGTCTCTGCTTTTGAATATGCTATCTAGGTTGGTCATAACTTTCCTTCCAAGGAGTAAGCATCTTTTAATTTCATGGCTGCAGTCACCATCTGCAGTGATTTTGGAGCCCCCCAAAATAAAGTCTGACACTGTTTCCACTGTTTCCCCATCTATTTCCCATGAAGTGATGGGACCAGATGCCATGATCTTAGTTTTCTGAATGTTGAGATTTAAGCCAACTTTTTCACTCTCCTCTTTCACTTTCATCAAGAGGCTTTTTAGTTCCTCTTCACTTTCTGCCATAAGGATATAGGCAGGGCACAAATAATGTCTGTCACAATGTCCAATTATAACTACAGCAAAAAGCTTTGGAACCTAGAAATTAAAGTTTGGAATGTGAAATATGATATCATATTCCCCAAATCACATCATTCTATTAGGTAAGATTAAATCAGTAGAGCATTATCTATTTCTTAGCTGATGTAAAAATTATCAACAATATTATGGAATCTTTCATAAGCTATCAGGCAACTGTGGTTTCCTTTGATTATTGAAATAGACAAGGAACATTCAGCTCTTGCTGTAGTGAGTGATCTGATCAAAGAACTATGCAATGTAAATGGTTATTCAGTTCAGTTCAGTTCAGTCGCTCAGTCATGTCCGACTCTTCGCAACCCCATGAATCGCAGCACGCCAGACCTCCCTGTTCATCACCATCTCCCAGAGTTCGCTCAGACTCATGTCCATCGAGTCCGTGATGCCATCCAGCCATCTCATCCTCTGTCGTCCCTTTCTCCTCCTGCCTCCAATCCCTCCCAGCATCAGAGTCTTTTCCAATGAGTCAACTTGAAGGGATATTATTGTAATAGCATGGTGGTTAAATGAATAGCCAAGATGGATTAAATTACTGTGATCATACAGAAATTTGATTTTTGCACTATTTCCGCTCAAAAATTCAAGAAAAGTTTGTGTCAAGTCTATAAAACTTTGTATAGATTAAGCCATTTTTTCTTATAGTAGTTAATTTCATTTTAAAAATTCTAGTTTTCTTCAATTGATCTCCCACAATTGTCTGTTTAAATTTAGCTTTATGATACATTAATATAAACTGATAAAATTACCTAAATATTTCTAAATGTTATAATGTTCTGATAAATATCTTTATATTCTAATTCCTGAATTTCTAGGAATTTTTTGAGGATCAGAATTAATATTCTCTTCTAAGAAGTCATTGTAAAAACTATTTAGAATGAATTCAGAGAGAATTTTTGGCATAAAGTCTCTATTCTTCCTCAAATGGTTTTATAAAGTATCATCATTTTTCTGAATAATAAATATAAAAGTATTGTATCACTTCTATTTTAGGAGAGAAAGAAAATTGTCAATAGTTTCAGTTTGAAACTCTTTAGAAACCTTTTAACAATTCATGTGTGATAAAGAGCTTTTAAACAAAAGGATAAGACAGTTTAAAACAAATTCAAATTTGCAGAACAGGGTGAGCAAGCCTTTTGACTCACTCACTATTTGAATATTCAAGTATCATTTGCTAAAACATGTTCAGTTCAGTTCAGTCGCTCAGTCGTGTCTGACTCTTTGCGACCCCATGAACCACAGCACACCAGGCCTCCCTGTCCATCACCAACTCCCAGAGTCTACCCAAACTCATGTCCATCGAATTGGTGATGCCATCCAGCCATCTCATCCTCTGTTGTCCCCTTCTCCTCCTGCTCCTAATCCCTCCCAGCATCAGGGTATTTTCCAATGAGTCAACTCTTCACATGAGGTGGCCAAAGTATTGGAGTTTCAGCTTCAGCATCAGTTCTTCCAATGAACACCCAGGACTGATCTCCTTTAGAATGGGCTGGTTAGATCTCCTTGCAGGCCAAGGGACTCTCAAGAATCTTCTCCAATACCACAGTTCAAAAGCGTCAATTCTTGGGCGCCCAGCTTTCTTCACAGTCCAACTCTCACATCCATACATGACCACAGGAAAAACCATAGCCTTGACTAGATGGACCTTTGTCAGCCAAACAATGTCTGCTTTTGAATATGCTATCTAGGTTGGTCATAACTTTCCTTCCAAGGAGTAAGTGTCTTTTAATTTCATGGCTGCAATCACCATCTGCATTGATTTTGGAGCCTCTCAAAATAAAGTCTTACACTGTTTCCACGGTTTCTCCATCCACTTCCCCTGAAGTGATGGGGCCAGATGCCATGATCTTAGTTTTCATGTAATTTCCTAATTTTCAGATGTTCTTTAAAAACAGCAAGTAATGAGCTATTTTTGAACTAAAGTTCAAAATCTGTAAATTCAAACTATGCAGCTTCATGAACAAATTGACTTTGCTCACATTTAAAAGAGTTAAAAAATTTGTTGTGTTTCCATCACTTTGAGAGTAAAGAAAAGAGAATCAGTGTCAGAGTATTTTTGGGATTGTCTTTCTTTTAATGTGAGAGCCACATTCAAAATGTTAAGATTTAGAAACTGAATATTTCTGGTTATTTTGTACAATAAATTATAAGTAATTTGCTACAGGTTACCATGACCCAGTCTTAATTTTGTCATCATTAAACTCAGTCTTCCTAAGCAGGACCAAGTACTGAGTTAATCATGATTCTCTAGGTTGGTCTATAGAAGAGGAATAAACCTTGTCTTAGGTTGCCTTGGCGGGGTGGAGATGGGGGGCTGAAAGAGGCAGAATGCAGAGCATTGTAACAGGACACAGTCCTGCTCAGGGGATGCGACCAGTCTGAGTTCATCTTTTAACTCTTTCAAATAATGGTTTGAGGCTGATACTTGATTGTGTTCATATTCATGGAGAAAGTGCAGGTTAAGTCTGGAAATGCTGACTACCTGTCCTTTGAGTTAGTCCAAGGGAAGTAGCCTGCAGGGTACCTTGAGGAACTATTTCTAAAGGGATAAGGGATTTATTCTAATGGTCCAGAGGTAGATCAGTTGTTTTAGAGCAGATGTCATGGCTTGTGAATGAAATTAAGCACAGCATCTTAGTGGAGGGCCAGAGAGTTTGGGGAAGAGAGAGGGAAAACAGCAGAGGAGTAATTCTATAGGCATATGTCATAGATCTTATAGATTTCTGCTCCTCTTTCCATTACCATCCTCTTTACCCCCTGGCTTGGCTCTTGGGTCTCTTCTGGGCTTATTTAGATAGACTAGGGCTCTGGTCAATAGCAGACTTTATTGCAAAATTTTTGGGTTGCTGCTTTCTCTTTCCACCTTCCAGAAAAATCACTAAGATCTCTGCTCTGTGAATAGTGCTCTTAGGACTTTTTGTCATTATATATTTTTTAAAACATAATTTCATTGGGAATTTTGGGGATTAAAAGGTAGATAAATACATTTAGTTCTTAATTTTTACCAGAGGGTTAAGTTTTTTGATGGTGACAGAATATTTTTATGCAGATTTTATCCTTTGTAACTCACTGGATAGTCCTGTAGGAATTTTTCTAAAAACAGTTAGTTCTGTATTAACATAATTTTCAGATAATCACACGTACCAAGAAAGAAACTACTGCTGATCCTGACTGGAATATCAAACAACTAAAACAGAGAAAAGTAATTTTATTCTTGAATCAGCATGCTTGTGCTCACACACACACGTTTCTATGGGCAGGTGAACATGCATAATACAAGTTGGATAGTGATTGGCACTTGAGTGATAACAAAATGATCATGTTTTGAGTTTTTATTAGAAGTGTAATTTTTTACCACATCACAGAACAGACGTATGACTTCAATTTCTTGACTTTATTTTGGTTTTACATACTTTTGACAGTCAATTCATATTTCTGACATTATCATTTCTTTTTCCATTGAGAAGTTGTATGTAGTTGGGTTTTGTCCTCTTTCCAAGATAAGTCATTGTAATCCTACCCTTCTGCAGGAAAATTTTTTCTTGTTTTTTTGTGGCCAGTTCCCTGAGGGTTTTCATTCTTTTTTCCACCATTCATGCCATTAGTGCTATTCATATGGACTTTTTGTAAAAGCATCCTAGGACATGTCAGAAAGTTTTCACATGTCAGAACTCTGTTTTTCTACATATTTTTTTTTTTTTTAAGTTTCCCATAACAAAAATATCTATACTTATCTTGTTATCTACTTCATTTTTTCCTTTCTCTCTCCAGGTGTCAATTGTTTGTTGTCAGTGACTAACATAATGCTTGATTTTTAGGCTTAAGATAGGAAAAAAAATGACAATTCTGTTTCCTTTTGTTAAAACTAATGTTGATGCCAATCTGAGTCTAGGCACAACAAATGGTCCTTAAATTGCTGTAGAATTATCTTATAGGATGTGTGAGTTAATTTTGTAATATGTCCTGACTGTTTGCTATGTCAAGAATAGTAGGTTAGGTGTAGGAATTCAAAGTTGAATAAAATCTAATTACTGTTCTCCTAAGAGTTTGTAATTAAGTCTGTGTGGGATGTGAAAATGAGTACATAATAAATATACACTTTTGTTAGAAATTTAACTGTGGAAAGCCCATCTAAAATAGTGCAGTTACTTCTATAATTATTGTATTCTTTAAATTTTTAAGTAATTTTTCCCCTTGCATAACTCTTGGTTCACAGCTTTGGGAGCTTCCCAGGTAAAATCTGAAATGGGCACCATACATGGAGGGCAAGAAGAGATGGAAGAAAGAGGCAGACAACTGCAGTTTAGTAGATGGTAGGTTTAGTGATCAAAGGAACTTACATGTGAGGCTTGTCTTGGGTGACTGTAAGATGAGTAGATTTCTGCACCTGCCTGCCAGAATCCTAAAGGTTTATATAGACACCCTAATGGGGTTCAGTCATGTATTCTATCCAGATGATCTCAACAACATCTCACCCTCTCAAGTCTGTGTCCTTGAAACCAGCTCCTCCAGTAGTAATGGTGGGAAGAAGGTGTATTCCAAAGACGAGCGGAGTGGGAAGAGAAGCCTCCAGTTGCCTGGGCCCAGCTTTTGGGCTAACTGGCAGTTTTGTCCTCTCCACTACTTCCTCCAACAGGGCCAGGTATAGTCAGTCTGTTGAACGGTGGCCTCCATTCTGAACCAGTGAATGTGACTGTATTCAGAAAAAGACTCTTTGCATATGTAATTAAGGAACTTGAGATGCAGTCATCCTGGATTACCTTGGTGAGCCTTAATTCCAGTGAAAAATGTCCTTACAAAAGACAGAAGAGAAGACACAGACATACAAAGGAGAAGGTGACATGAAGATGGAGCAGATATTGAAGTGATGGGGTCAAAAGCCAAGGAAACAAAGGAATGCTGATGGCCACCAGAACTGGAGGAAGCAAGAAAGAATTTTCCTTGGGAGCTTTTGAAGGGAGTATGGCTCTGCTGACAGCTTGCTTTTTGGACATCTGGTCTCCAGATCTGTGAGAGAATGCATTTATGTTATTTTTGGTCACTAAGTTTTTTATGCTCTTTGATGGCAGTCTCAGAGTATGGCTAAGGTTTGTGGTTGAGAATAATTTCTGTGTGATATGTTCTACCAATGAAAAAATCAACTAAATATAAAAAATTTTTATGAGGCAATTTGGAGAGTTAAAAGACAGTTTCCTAGGGTTCAGTTCAGTTCAGTCACTCAGTCATGTCCAACTCTTTGCGACTCCATGAATCGCAGCACGCCAGGCCTCCCTGTCCATCACCAACTCCCAGAGTTTGCTCAGACTCGCATCCATCGAGTCAGTGATGCCATCCAACCATCTCATCCTCGGTTGTCCCCTTCTTCTCCTGCCCCCAATCCCTCCCAGCATCAAAGTCTTTTCCAATGAGTCAACTCTTCGCATGAGGTGGCCAAAGTACTGGAGTTTCAGCTTTAGCATCATTCCTTCCAAAGAAATCCCAGGGCTGATGTCCTTCAGAGTGGACTGGTTGGATCTCCTTGCAGTCCAAGGGACTCTCAAGAGTCTTCTCCAACACCACACTTCAAAAGCATCAATTCTTCGGCACTCAGCCTTCTTCACAGTCCAACTCTCACATCCATACATGACTACTGGAAAAACCATAGCCTTGACTAGACGGACCTTTGTTGGCAAAGTAATGTCTCTGCTTTTGAATATGCTGTCTAGGTTGGTCATAACTTTTCTTCCAAGGAGTAAGCATCTTTTAATTTCATGGCTGCAATCATCATCTGCAGTGATTTTGGAGCCCCCCAAAATAAAGTCTGATACTGTTTCCACTGTTTCTCCATCTATTTCCCATGAAGTGATGGGACCAGATGCCATGGTCTTCGTTTTCTGAATGTTGAGATTTAAGCCAACTTTTTCACTCTCCTCTTTCACTTTCATCAAGAGGCTTTTGAGTTCCTCTTCACTTTCTGCCATAAGGGTGGTGTCATCTGCATATCTGAGGTTATTGATATTTCTCCTGGCAATCTTGATTCCAGCTTGTGTTTCTTCCAGTCCAGCGTTTCTCATGATGTACTCTGCATAGAAGTTAAATAAGCAGGGTAACAATATACAGCCTTGACGTACTCCTTTTCCTATTTGGAACCAGTCTGTTGTTCCATGTCCAGTTCTAGCTGTTGCTTCCTGGCCTGCATACAGATTTCTAAAGAGGCAGGTTAGGCGGTCCGGTATTCCCATCTCTTGAAGAATTTTCCACAGTTTATTATGATCCACACAGTCAAAGGCTTTGGCATAGTCAATGAAGCAGAAATAGATGTTTTTCTGGAACTCTCTTGGTTTTTTGATGATCCAGCAGATGTTGGCAATTTGATCTCTGGTTCCTCTGCCTTTTCTAAAACGAGCTTGAACATCAGGGAGTTCACGGTTCATGTATTGCTGAAGCCTGGCTTGGAGAATTTTGAGCATTACTTTACTAGCGTGTGAGATTGGTGCAATTGTGTGGTAGTTTGAGCATTCTTTGGCATTGCCTTTCTTTCGGATTGGAATGAAAACTGACCTTTTCCAGTCCTGTGTTACATAGTAATAATACTGATATAGATAGAGACTGAGGTTTACACCTATTACCTGAGCAAGGAGAATCAGGTAAAGGTAATGGTTAATTTCTTAACTTCCTTCTTGTGGCATTCCCAGATGTGTCATTTTAATTTTATTCCTTCAGTGAGGGGTAAAGCCCAATGTGAATGCAAAGAAATATTGGTTGTATATGCAGAGACTTAAAATGAACTGATAACATTGTAGTGATGTTCAGACATTTAAATATTAAATACTGTTGGGCTAGAATACTGAGAACCATTTAGATGGATGTAACAATAGAAACTTTTATATCTCTTGAAAGCTTGTACTAGAGTAAGATAGATAAGAAGTCATAGCTAAAATAATCTATGAAAGATGTAATAGGCTAAGAACAAATTACTGTAGCAGTGTGGCAAATATAATGCTATTATCCAAATATATAAGGAAAATAATAGTCCTTTCTAGCCTTTTAAATTGTAAACCATAACATGAATATGAAGAAATAAATAAAATATAGATTCAGATTAATGAATCACTGAAACATAAAACTCTTTTAAACCTCCATTTAGGTGAAGAATAGAATGTTAGCACCACTGTAGAAACCCCATTGGCCTTCCTAACTACAATCTCCTTAGTTTTCATCCCTAAATGCTGGAGTGTTGCTTTGCTTGCTTTTGAATTTTGTATTAATACAATTATATAGCAGGGAATCCTTTGGTATGGCTTCTTATGATAAATATGTTTATTTGGTCCTTCCATATTTCTTGAGTTGTAACTCACCCATTTTCACTGCAGTAGAGTATGCTATTGCAGGGAATATACATGATTTATGTATTGATGGGAATCTGGGTTAGTTCCAGTTTGGAACTTTTACAAATAATGCTACTACAGATATTCTTGTACAAGTGAAGTGGTACACAAATGTACACGTTTGTATTGGGTGTATTCCTGGGAAGAGAAATTGCTAGGTGTGATGGGACATTACTACATGTGTATATCTTCACCTTTGGTTGATAATGGTAATTTGATTTTTTTAAAAAAATTATCTATTTTGCACATGGGCTTAGTTGCTCTGTGGCATATGGGATCTTCCAAGATCAGGGGTTGAACCTGAGTCTCCTGCATTGGTGGGTAGATTCTTCATCACTAAGCCATCCTGGTAATTTGATTTTCAAATTGGTTACATCAAAACTCAACTCTGTAGGAGATTTCCTGTGATTTCATATCCTTGTGAAACTTGGTATTATCAATCTTTTAGCCATTTCTAGTGGATGTGTAGTCATATCTCATTATGATTTTAACTTCCATTTTTACTATTTTAATGGGATTGAATACCTTGTCATATGCATATTGGCCATTAAAAATCTAGGTTGTCTTTTTTTATTGATTTGTAGTAGATGTCTTCCACATTTTGTTTACCAGTCCTTTGTTAGCTTTTTGTGTTGCCAAAATATTTTCTCCCACTCCATGCCTTACCTTTAATTTTCTTAATGGTGTATTTTAATGAGTAGTTTTAATTTTAGTGTAGTCCAGTTATTCTTTTCCTTTATGATAAGTGATTTTTGTGTTCAATTTAAATAATCTTTTTAACATGAAATAAGATATTTTTCAATGTTTTCTTCAAGCCTAGAGCTGTCCAAGAGATACCTGAGGGCCACATGTATAACTTGAAAATTCCTACATTTAAAAAAATAGAAGGAATCAAGTAATTTAATTTTAATGATATGTTTTATTTTATGTAATGTATTCCAAATATTATAATTTCAATGTTACCAATACAAAAATCATTAATGAAATATTTTACATTTAAAATTCATTTTTGAACCACTATTCAAAATTTAGTATGCATTTTGTAATTATAGCACATTTCAAAATCCTTAGGATTCAATTTCAAAATTTCAAGTGTTAAATAGCCATTGATGGCTAGTCTTTATCACATTGGTCAGCACAGTTCTGGAAGACATTTTGTTGTACCACTTGGAATTCATGTTTGGGTATGGAGCAATGTTGAGTCATTTCCTTTTTTCTGCATATGGTAACCTATTATTCCCAGCTACATAAGTTGGAAAGAACATCTTTCCCTGATGCTCTGCAGTGCCATATTTGTCAAAACAAAAGTTCGTATGTGAGTATGTCTACTTCTGATCTTAGTAATAAATGCTTATCTTCTTTGGTATATTTTATTTTTCTCACAAACTCCACCATGCTGTCTGGGAGAATAAAAAGGAACAAGCTATAAATTTCCAATCAATTGAATCTGAGTCTCTGCCAGTTTGAATAGTTACTTTTTGGAAACTCATTCTCTTTTAGTAAGTGCTCAATGTCTCTGGTTTCTCTCCATTCCTCTTGCTTTTCCTGAAATGATGCTCAGATATGTGGGGGCATTGGCATGACCTGATGGTGCTGGGGAGGAAGGATCTCCATATGCCAGAAGGTCCTTTGGTAGCCACGTGCCTTTTTGGTTCCTACTGAAGTGTAGACAGTTGATCCTTGAACAATGAACTGCAGAGGTCTATTTTACACGGATTTCTTTTCCAGTAAATATTATTGGAAAAATTTGGTGATTTGTGACAATGTGATAAAACTTTCAGGTGAACCACATAGCTTAAAAATATCAAAAAATTTAAATGAATGATATGTCTTGAAGTATAAAATATACATAGATATGTATATAACATACAAAATATGTGTTAACCATTATGTTATTAGTAAGGCTTTCAGTCAACAATTTAGTTGTTATATTTTGCAGAATCAGAAGTTATCAGGCTTTCTACAGCAAGGGGTCAGAACCCCTAACCTCCTCATTGCTCAAGGGTCAACTGTACATCAAGGTATAGTTCTTGGCACTTTGAGCTGGAGTCTGCTGCTGTGTGATTGGCATCAGGCAGAGCCTGGTCATCCATGCAGATCTGGAGTCACTGTCATTCCCTTGAGCTGCAGTCCTCTTGCAGTCCAAGTTATGCTCCCCTTCCTTCCCTGAAGCCCATAGCCACCCAGTTCACATCCTCTGAAGGGGTCTTATTGCTCATCACCAGAGTTGTTCTATGAGAGTACCAAAGGCCATCAACTCAGCTCCTCCCTTGGGCTTGTGGTAACTTTGAGGTCCTTTTCATTGCCTAGCCACCAAAGGAAGCTAAGGAGTGCCTAAGCAATTCTTCTCTCTGCCTTTCATCAGTGCCCTTTTGATACAGGATCTTGCATTGGTATGGGACCATCTTGTGTTCCTGTCTTCTACCAGAGTTCCAAATGGAGTATATCACATCAGTTCAGTTCAGTTCAGTTGCTCAGTCATGTCCGAATCTTTGTAACCCCATGGACTGCAGCATGCCAGGCCTCCCTGTCTATCACCAACTCCAGGAATTTACCCAAACTCATGTCCATTGAGTCAGTGAGGCCATCCAACCATCTCATCCTCTGTCATTCCCTTCTTCTCCTGCCTTCAATCTTTCCCAGCATCAGGGTCTTTTCCAGTGAGTCAGCTCTTCACATCAGGTGGCCAAAGTATTGGAGTTTCAGCTTCAACATCAGTCCTTCCAATGAACTCTCAGGACTGATCTCCTTTAGAATGGACTGGTTGGATCTCCTTGCAGTCCAAGGGACTCTCAAGAGTCTTCTCCAACACCACAGTTCAAGAGCATCAATTCTTCTGCACTCAGCTTTCCTTATAGTCTAACTCTCACATCCATACATGATTACTGGAAAAACCATAGCCTTGACTAGATGGATCTTTGTTGACAAAGTAATGTCTTTGCTTTTGAATATGCTGTCTAGGTTGGTCATAACTTTTCTTCCAAGGAGTAAGCGTCTTTTAATTTCATGGCTGCAGTCACCATCTGCAGTGATTTTGGAGCCCCCCAAAATAAAGTCTGTCACTGCTTCCACTGTTTCTCCATCTATTTGCTATGAAGTGATGGGACCAGATGCCATGATCTTCGTTTTCTGAATGTTGAGCTTTAAGCCAACTTTTTCACTCTCCTCTTTCACTTTCATCAAGAGGCTCTGTAGTTCTTTGCTTTCTGCCATAAGGGTGGTGTCATCTGCATATCTGAAGTTATTGATATTTCTCCCGGCAATCTTGATTCCAGCTTGTCTTTCATCCAGCTCATCGTTTCTCATGATGTACTCTGCATAGAAGTTAAATAAGCAGGGTGACACTATACAACCTTGACATACTCCTTTTCCTTTTTGGAACCAGTATGTTGTTCCATGTCCAGTTCTAACTGTTGCTTTCTGAACTGCAGATCTGTCAACTCTTCTGATATACCTCTTTCCTGGAATTTTGTACCAGATGTTTGTGTCTGATGCTTTGCTCTATTTCGGTCTCCATTCCTGTTTTGCAGTCCACAGGCCTCAGTGGGCAGGGTGTCCTGCTTCCTGCATGTGAGGGACAATTCCTATATCACAGATTGAGCTACTTCTGCTCATGGCTCAGAGACAGAAGTCTGGCTCTTAATATATTCATTGGAGCTTAAAGAACTTATAAAACGCTTGTTTTTCAACCTAGGCTAGCTATGAAGACCCTTCTCTTGTTATAGACTTGAAAAAAATCTAATTTGACAGTCAGTGCTAAGTGGTGACTCTATTGTTCTAGCTGATGTTAGTCCTTTCTCAGGCAGTGAGTCACAGGATAGTGTAATTTACAGGACATGAAAGTGCATTGGAAAATATTTCAAAAATATCGTTTTCATTACTTTATTGAAAAAGGGAAAAGAAGGAAAAAACCCTTCATTTCCTGCTTATGAATGCCAAATAAGTAAAAGTGAAAGCTAAAAGAGAAGCCTGGGAACAGAATTATGAATCTGTCCTTTAAGCAGGGACACCTGCATGGGAATTCATTTTCTACATGAAGGCGGCTGCAGAGTTTTAAAGTCCTAAGAAAACAGGGAAATCACCTGTGCAAATAGATCATGCTGATTTGATTGTAGCGAGGGTAAACATCAAGTTATGCATAGGTACCGAATAATAGCACATGGTCTGTGATCTGAGAAATATTGCAACGTTGAACACAATAACTTTAAAAAGATCATGTTTCTTGTAGACACTTTAGAAAATACAGATGCAAATAAGGAAATAAAAACTACCCATAATCCCCATCAGGCAGAGAATTTGTTTCCAGTCCTTACTTTTATGAAGATCAAAGGGGTGGTTGAGCAGGAGAACTGAAGGAAATAGAGAGGCTGACTCACTGGAGAAAGTAGGGAGCTGCTGGTAGGGAAAAAGATGAAACGTGAAAGGAGGGAAAATTAGCCTGTCTAGAAGAATTTGGAAATGTTTTGCTGGGTAGTTTATAGGATGGATGGGAAAGAGACTCTGGGGACAATTGCCTTTTATAGGAAGGAGAGAACAAAGGCCCCAAATGATTTTTTTCTTTTGACTTCTACTTTCAGTAATGATGGATGTAGCTCTTTGGAGCAGCCCTCCTACTGAGGAATATTACAGAAGCTGCCCCCACTCCTCAGTTATATATATATATATATATATATATATATGTATGTGTGTGTGTGTGTGTGTGTGTGTGTGTGTGTGTATTTAAAGGCATTACAAAGCTGGTAAGAATTGTGAAAAATTATGGGACTAGGATCTGGGAGAAGATAAAAACCTGGAGAGGCAAATAAAGAATTTGGGCCACAGTTCCCCTAGGGGGTCTCTGCTTAATCAGGAAGAGGTTGATGTAGTAGTTTTTTTTTTTTTTTTTTTTTAACACTCTGCAGGACATGTGGGATCTTAGTTCCCCAACTAGGGATTGAACCTGCACCCCCTGGAGTGGAAGCCCAGAGTCTTAACCACTGGACCACCAGGGAAGTCCCAGATGTGCAATTTTGATATGATGGCAAAAATTGACTTTCAGAGCTATCCAAGTGTGTGCCCTGATAATTTTTCTATATCTTGAGTTATGACCTTGAAACATTTTACCCTGGAAGTATAAGAGAATAACTCTGTCCTTATAGAGGCCATAGCTCAGCTTTGAGTCATCTCATCCCCTGGGGTTGAATGAAGATTATCTTGGAATGCTAATTTCTTCAACAGTCAGCTTTGAGTAAATAACTCTTCTTTAGGAAAAAAAAAATGTTAAAATGTTCATACAGCTTTTCTTTTCTTTTATTATTATTATTTTTAATTTATTTATTTATTTTTAATTTTTACTTTACAATTCTGTATTGGTTTTGGCATAGATAAAATATGTAAAAATTTCTGTTGACTTACAACCTTTTCAACTCTTCATATTGTCAGGTTTCTTAATTTTTGCTTATTTAGTGGATTTAATTAGTGGATTTAAAATCATACCTTGTTAATATCTTAATTTACATTTTTTTCTGATTAAAGGTGAGCTTCTTTTTACTTGTTTATACATGTTTGTACTTCTTTTGTAAAATACTTGTTCATGTCTTTTGCACATTAATCTACTGGACGTTCTTTTCCTATTGATTTGTGGAGGTTCTTTATATTGTATATTAATTCTTTGTCATTTATAAATACTTTGCAGTTCTTTTTCATTAATATTTTTAGATTAATAAAAATTTAAATTATATTGCAGTTATATTTATTTGTCTGTTATGGTGATACCTTTTCTGTTCTTTTAAAGAAATTCTTCCCTATCCTGGGGTGACTGAGATATTCTCTATATTTTCTTTCAAGCATTAAAAAAGCAGTAAAAAGGGTGTTCTTTTTCTTTTAAGAAAGATTTTGAAGGGAATGTTTCAGAGTTTTGTAACTTCTTCTTATCAAGTTAAGAATGTCTCTTTCAAAGTTTCTAAGAGTTTTCTTTTAAATGATGAATGGATATTGATTATATTAAATGTCTTTTCTGCATCTACTTGAGATAATCATTATTTTTCTTCTTAATCTCTTCTGCTGATTCTAGTCTGCCCTTTAACCATTCAGTTGTTAATTTCTACTATAGTTTATGATTCTAAATATTTTATTATTTCTAATACATTTTTATTTGACTTTTTCTATAAGTCTACATGATCATTTTGACATCTCTTTTTGACTGATCATTTTCATGGTTTCATCTTTTATGTATTCAAACATTTCATATGATTATATTTGGCATTTAAAAATCCCTACATGGTTTCTTTGCGGGTCCAAATCCAATGTTTATCATTTTTTTCTTTTCCTCTTTATGGCTTAATTCTTTTTGTAATTTTTAATTGTGAGTTCATATTTGATTTTATCCATGGAAATCCTGAGGGCTTGAAGTGGTGATCTCTTCTCCTGGAAAACACTGCATTGCTTCTACAGGGACTTGGGGGTTGGTATACAACTATAGGTGCTTTAGAAACCTTCAGTTCAGTTCAGGTGCTCAGTCGTGTCTGACTCTTTGCGACCCCATGAATTACAGCACGCCAGGCCTCCCTGTCCATCACCAACTCCCAGAGTTCACCCAAACTCTTGTCCATCGAGTCAGTGATGCCATCCGGCAATCTCATCCTCTGTCATCCCCTTTTCCTCCTGCCCCCACTCCCTCCCCCAGAACAAAGTCTTGAAATTTCAGGTTCATTTTCTCAAAGAATTATTCTCCTATTTGCTGAAGTATTGTCAGTTATTGCCTTCCAGAAAACTTTGATTTTCCATTCTTATTAAAGATCATTATTCTAAGCTCCAAATTGTGTATGTGTGTGCATGATATGGTGGGTGTGTTTGTATATGTGTGGGTGAGAGGGAAGAAAGTCCAGCCATAATGTTTTCTCTTACTTTCTGTGAACCTAGAAATGCATTAAATAGTATTAAATGCATTTTAAAATATAATATTAAATGCAGTAAAAATGACATAGCTGTTTTGTGATTGAAAGACCACTATAGCTAGCCTATAGTGCTGGTAAAAGTGGATATCTCCTACCTTTTTCTATATAAACATTTTTCCTTCCTAAGTTGATCTCCATATTATCTCCTAAATATGTTTATATTTCCTTTCTTTTTAAAGATTTTTTAAAAATAATATTTTTAGGTTTACAACAAAATTGAGAGAAATGTTCAGCGGTTTCCATGACCCAATACATGCATAGCCTCCCCCATTATCAACATCGCTCATCTGAATATTTTTTCCCCAGGGATAAACCTACACTGATACATCAGAGTTACCCAAAGTCCACAGTTTACTTTCAGTTCAGTTCAGTTGAGTCGCTCAGTCATGTCTGACTCTTTGTGACCCCGTGAATCACAGCACACCAGGTCTCCCTGTTCAACACCAACTCCCAGAGTTTACCCAAACTCATGTCCATTGAGTTGGTGATGTCATCCAGCCATCTCATCCTCTGTTGTCTCCGTCTCCTCCTGCCCCCAGTCCCTCCCGGCATCAGGGTCTTTTCCAATGAGTCAACTCTTCGCATGAGGTGGCCAGAGTATTGGAGTTTCAGCCTCAGCGTCAGTCCTTCCAAAGAACACCCAGGACTGATCTTTAGGATGGACTGGTTGGATCTCCTTGCAGTCCAAGGGACTCTCAAGAGTCTTCTCCAACCCCACAGTTCAAAAGCAACAATTCTTCGGCGCTCAGCTTTCTTCATAGTCCAACTCTCACATCCATACACGACCACTGGAAAAACAGTGGGTTTGTTATTAATATTGTATGTTCTACAGGTTTCAACAAATGTATCTATTATATGAAGAAAGTGAAAGTGAAGTCGCTCAGTCGTGTCCAACTCTTTGCGACCCCATGGACTGTAGCCTATCAGGCTCCTCTGTCCATGGGATTTTCCAGGCAAGAGTGCTGGAGTGGATTGCCATTTCCTTCTCCAGGGGGTCTTTCTGACCCAGGAATCGAACCCAGGTCTCCTGCATTACAGGCAGATGCTTTACCATCTGAGCCACCAGGGAAGCCTATCATTATATCATACATATAATTTTTCATTGCCCTAAAATTCTCTGTGCTCTGCCTATTTACCTTGCTTCTCCTCTGTACCTGCCTCTGGAAACCACTGATATTTTTATTGTCTCCATAGTTTTTCTCTTTCAGAATGTCATATAGTTGGGATTGTAGAATTTACAGCCTTTTCAGATAGGTTTCTTTCACTTAATAATATGAATATTAGTATTTAAGGTTAGTATTTAAGTTAGTATTTAAAGTTAGTATTTAACCTTAGTATTTAATGTTCCTCCATGTCTTTTCACAGCTTGATAGCTTATTTCTTTTTGGTGCTGAATAATATTCAATTGTCTGCATGTATCACAGTTTATTTATTCACCTACTGAAGGACACCTTGGTTGCTTCCAAGTTTTGGTAATTATTAATAAAGCTGCTTTTTTTTTAGAACAACATAAATTTATTCTCCTATAGTTGTGGAGGTCAGAAGTGTGAAATCAGTTTCACTGACTTAAGGTCAAGTTCTCAGCAGGGCTGATTCTTTCTGCCTTGGCTCTAGGGCAGGGGGTGGGGAATTTGTTTCCTGGTCTTGTTTTCATCTTTTTTTTTTTTTAATTTTATTTTTACTTTATTTTACTTTACAATACTGTATTGGTTTTGCCATACATTGACATGAATCCATCCTTGTGCAGGTTTTGTGTCAGCAAATTTTCAACTTCTTTGGGTAGATACTAAGGAGCATAGTTGCTGGATTGTATTGTAAGAGTATGATTAGTTTTGTCAGAAACCACCAAAATGTTTTCCAAAGTGAGTATGCCTATAGAGGATTTGCTGTAGTCTTAAAGACACACATAAACTAAGAGTGAAAGGATGGAAAAAGACATTTCAAGCAAATGATAGCCAAAAAAATGGGGGAGTAGCTGTACTTGTATCTGACAAAATAGAGTTTACACTAAGAATAGTAAAATGAAGCAAAGGAGGTCATTATGTAATGATAAAGGGGTTAATCCATCAAGAGGATATAGTAACTATAAATATTTATGCCCAACATTGAAACACCTGAATAGTTAGAGCAAAAACTAACAAAGTAGTATACCAGTTTGCATTCCCACCGGCAATGAGAGTTCCTGTTGCTCCATATTCTCATGAGCACTTGGTGTTGTCAGTGTTCCAGATATTGGGTATTCTAATAGGCATGCAGAGGTAGCTTTGTTTTTTGGATTTCTCTGATAATGCATGAT
The DNA here is from genome assembly GCF_014754425.2 of Oryx dammah. NCBI lineage: Eukaryota > Metazoa > Chordata > Mammalia > Artiodactyla > Bovidae > Oryx > Oryx dammah. The sequence continues at coordinate 15,182,097 of NW_024070200.1, forward strand.
GTGGTATATGTTTGTATATGCTCATTTGCCATCTGTATATCTTCTTTGGTGAGATGCCTGTTAAGATCTTTGGCTCATTTTAAAATTGTTTTCTTATTATGTTTTAAAATTTCATTGTATATTTTAGTTAACAGTACTTTATCAGACATATTTTTGCAGATATTTTCTCCTGGTTGAGCTTGTCTTCTAATTCTCTTGATATTGTCTTTTGAAGAACGGACATTTTTAATTTTAAGGAAGTCTAGCTTATTAATTATTGTTTTTTGTGGATCATGTTTTTGGTGCTAGGGCTAAAAAAGCATCAAATACTCAAGATCATCTAGGTTTTCTACTAGGTTGTATGTTCTAGGAGTTTTGTACTTTTGTGTTTTACATTTAAAAGAAATGCAACAGGGAAAAATGGTTGTCTGAGGAGGCCTTACAAATAGCTGAGAAAAGAAGAGAAGCTAAAGGCAAAGGAGAAAGGGAGAGATATACTCATCTGAATGCATAATTCTAAAGAAGAGCAAGGAGAGATAAGAAAGCCTTCCTAATTGAACAATGCAAAGAAATAGAGGAAAGCAATAGAATGGGGAAGACTAGACATCTCTTCAAGAAAATCAGAGATACCAAGGGAACATTTCAAGCAAAGATGGGCACAATAAAGGACAGAAATGGTATGGACCTAACAAAAGGAGAAGATGTTAAGAAGAGGTGGCAAGAATACACAGAAGAACTATACAAAAAAGATATTAATGACCTGGATAACCATGATGGTGTGATCACTCACCTAAAGCCAGACATCCTCGAATATGAAATGAAATTGGTCTTAGGAAGCATCCCTATGAACAAAGCTAGTGGAGGTGATGGAATTCCAGCTGAGCTATTTCAAATTCTAAAATATGATGCTGTGAAAGTGCTGTACTCTATATGCCAGCAAATTTGGAAAACTCAGCAGTGGTCACAGGACTGGAAAAGATCAGTTTTCATTCCAATCCCAAAGAAAGGCAATTGCACAACTGCGCTCATCTCACATGCTGGCAAGGTAATGCTCAAAATCCTTTAAGCTAGGTTTCAGCAGTGTGCGAACTGAAAATTTCCAAATGTACAAGCTAAATTTAGAAAAGGCAGAGGAACCAGAAGAGATCAAATTGCCAACATCCATTGGACCATAGAAAAAGCAAGAGAATTCCAGAAAAAAATCTGCTTCCTTGACTATGCTAAAGCCTTTGATTGTGTGGATCACAACCAACTGTGGAAAATTCTTAAAGAGATGAGAATACCAGACCACTTTACCTGCCTCCTGAGAAACCTGTATGAAGGTCAAGAAGCAACAATTAGAACTGGGCATAGGATAATGGACTGGTTTAAAACTGAGAAAGGAGTAGTCAAGGCTGTATATTGTCATCCTGCTTATTTAACTTATATGCAGAGTACATCATGAGAAATGCTGGGCTGGCTGAAGCTCAAGCTTGAATCAAGATTGCTGAGAGAAATATCAATAACCTCAGATATGCAGATAACACCACCCTTATGGCAGAAATCGAAGAGGAACTAAATATCCTCTTGATGAGAGTGAAAGAGGAGAGTTGAAAAAGCTGGCTTAAAATTCAACATGAAAAAAACTAAGATCATGGCATCTGTTCCCACCACTTCATGGCAAATAGAAGGGGAAAATGTGGAAACAGTGGCAGATTTTATGTTCTTGGATCCAAAATTACTGTGGACAGTAACTGCACTCATGAAGTTAAAAGATGCTTGCTCTTGGAAGAAAGCTATGACCAACCTAGACAGTGCATTGAAAAGCAAAGACATCACTTTGCCAACAAAGGTCCATCTAGTCAAAGCTATGTATGAATGTGAGAGTTGGACCATAAAGAAGGGTGAGCGCCAAAGAATAGATGCTTTTGAACTGTGATGTTGAAGAAGACTCTTGAGAGTCCCTTGGACAGCAAGGAGATCCAACCAGTCAGTCCTAAAGGAAATAAACTATGAATAGTCATTGGAAGGATTGATACTGAAGCTGAAGCTCTAATACTCTGGCCACCTGATGCGAAGAGCTGACTCATTAGAAAAGACCCTGATGCTGGGAAAGATGAGAAGGAGATGACAGAGGATGAGATGTTTGGATGGCATCACCAACTCAATGGACATGAGTTTGAGCAAGCTCTGGGAGATGGTGAAGGACAGGGAACCCTGACGTGCTGCAGTCCATGGAGTGGAAGAATTGGACAAACTAGTGACTGAGAACAACAACAATACATTGGCCACTTGATACGAAGAGCTGACTCAGTGGAAAAGACCTGATATGGGAAAGATTGAAGGCAGGATGAGAAGGGGGTGACAGAGAATGAGATGGTTGGATGGCATCACTGACTCAGTGGACATGAACTTGAGCCAACTCTGGGAAATAGTGGACAGGGAAGCCTGGCGTGCTGTAGTTCATGAGGCTGCAGAGTTGGACACGAGTTAGCAACTGAATAATAACCACAGCAATAGAGAATTTACCCTTACTTTGCTAAATCTTTCCAGATTTACGTAGATAAATCTTGATTGTCTGAATCTGGTCATGATTGTCTTCCCTGGACTATTTAGTCCTAGGCAGGAGTTGTAATTCTGGACCATGACATAAGAGAACTTGTTATGAAGGGCTTTTAGGGAGATTTTCTGGCTTTTAACATGGGATTCAATATGGGGAAATGGCAAATTATACCTGTGTTTGCTGTTGTCTGAATGTGATAAGATATCAGATAAGAATCCCTTGGAATTTTCAGGTTTGCAAAGCTAAGAGAATTGCAGAGAAACCAACCTGGAACTCTGATGCTGAATCATTGAATTTTCCAGCCCTTGAGATTACCTCAGGTTTTCTCCACTGGTGAGATAATATGTCCTTATTGTTTAAGTCACCTATAGTTGGGTTTTGTTACTTGCTGCTGAAAGCATCGTTGCCGATTTAGGAAGGTAAATGATAGCAGAAAGAAGAGAATTGTGGATTTAGAATGGGCCTTTGAGACCATTTATTCCAACTCCTTTCTACCATGAATCCTCTGTATAATATCTGATAGTGAGGGAAAAATTCATAAAACAAGTCTAATTACTAGTAAAGGATTGTATTCTGGGGCCATTTAGAATAGAGGCAAATATTCATGTAGAGCTCAGTGGGACCAGAGGACGTGTTCTTCGCAAAAAAATTTTAGGTCAGTGAAAGGCCAAATTATTTTGTATCTCACTGTGGCTAAAAAGACAAGGAATATCTCAAGAAAGATTTCTATTCCAAATGATAAAAATAAAAGTAATTTGCTTTTTAAAACTATAACTTTAACTCTTTAGAATGACTACTTTTCTGAGGATTTTAGTTACTTGAGAATTAACTACACTACATACTTTTCTGAATGAAATTCAAATACAGATGTAAGGTATAGAAAATCACCAACTTCTGAAAGTCTGCATTCATAGAGTGCAGTTTTAGGTTAGTTGTTTGGCACTTGGAATGCATACACCTGCACATATCAGGATACCAATAGTACCTAGCTTTCCAGGTTATTTTGTGATACGTCTTTACTCCAAGATCTCCCCTGGTGGCTCAGATGGTAAAAGCGTCTGCCTACAATGCAGGAGAGGTGGGTTCAGTCCCTAGGTTGGGAAGATCTCCTGAAGAAGGAAATGGCAACCCACCCCAGTACTCTTGCCTGGAAAATTCCATGGACGGAGAAGCCTGGTAGGCTACAATCCATGGGATTCCCTTGTGGCTCAGCTGGTAAAGAATCCGCCTGTAATGCGGGAAACCTGGGTTTAATCCCTGGGTTGGGAAGATCCCCTGGAGAAGGGAAAGGCCCCACTCCAGTATTCTGGCCTGGAGAATTCCATGGACTGTATAGTCTATGTGGTTGCAAAGAGTCGGACACGACTGAGCGACTTTCACTTTCACTTTACTCCAAGGGAAATACATACATATGTACTTAAGTATGTATATGTATGTATATTGACAGTAAAAACAATATTGCTATTTCTTGCTCTCTAACATTATGTGGGTACCCATTTCTTATGTTGCTTTTACTTTCTAATTTTTTTTAAACCTTTGTTACTTTTAGCTTAAACTTTAGGATTTAGCTCATTTTGGTCTTACTCTCTGTCCACTGATGTGCATTCTTTCCTGCTGGGAAGTGGTAGAAGAGGGATATAATATAAGCAGAATGACTTCTTAGACTATTTGGTTATTCTTTAATTATGCTAATCACTTTTAATCTTATAACTTTTTCAAGAATATAACATATACTACTTACTTAGGAAAATATAATTCTCTAAAGTAAGATATTTAAAATATTTGTCATAGCCATAAGATTTTATTTTTATTTGGCTACAATAAATTACAAGGACATTTTTTTGGAAGAAACACTTCAATAGGAGGCCTGTAACCTGGGCTCTACTATTAGGTCCTCCACTTAACTTTGTGACCTTGTGTGTCACTTAATTTCTTTAGTCCTCGGTTGCCCATCTCTAAGATAAGATATTGTAGGACAATATCTTATTTGAGGATGGAAGGAGATTGCATAAACATAAATTTATTCCCTTTTAGCTTCAGTGTCCCATGGCTTTGAATTTTCTGAATAAAGTCAATAAATGTATTCAGTTCAGTTTAGTCGCTCAGTCTTGTCCAACTCTTTGTGACCCCATGGACTGCAGCACGCCAGGCCTCCCTGTCCATCACCAACTCCCGGAGTCTACCCAAACTCATGTCCATTGAGTCAGTTATGCCATCCAACCATCTCATCCTCTGTCATCCCCTTCTCCACCTGCCCTCAATCTTTCCCAGCATCAGGGTCTTTTCAAATGAGTCAGTTCTTCGCATCAGGTGGCCAGAATATTGGAGTTTCAGCTTTACCATCAGTCCTTCCAATGAACACCCAGGACTGATCTCCTTTAGAATTGACTGGTTGGATCTCTTTGCAGTCCAAGGGACTCTCAAGAGTCTTCTCCAACAGCGCAGTTCAAAAGCATCAATTCTTTGATGCTCAGCTTTCCTTACAGTCCAACTCTCACACCTATACGTGACAACTGGAAAAACCATAGCCTTGACTAGATGGATGTTTAAATATCTTTATTTCCTAGAAAATTTCCCAGAAATACACATGTGCTGTAAGATGTAGTCCATTTGTACTTTTAATGAAAATGTCTTTCTGATGAAATATATATCTTCAGATTTTTGTTGCATTTCAAAAGCTGGTTCATATTTCAAAGATGTAGTCTGACTAACCATGTTATTTATTTTTTTTAGGTGTTTCAAAATTGAAGAAAGGATATTTGATTTGATAAATATTGTGTTATCTTTGCTTTTGTTGAAAGAAATGATGATCAGCTAATTGTTTTGATACTTACCTACTTGGGCCTAGAGGGAAGGTGTGAAAGTGAAAGTATTAGTTGCTCAATTGTGTCTGACACTTTGTGACCCCATGTACTGTAGCCCGCCAGGTTCCTCTGTCCGTGAAATTCTCTGGGCAAGAATACTGGAGTGGGTTGCCATTTCCTTCTCCAGGGGGGTCTTCTTGACCCAGGGATCGAACCCAGGTCTTCTGCATTGCAGGCAAATTCTTTACTTCTGAGTCATCAGGAAATGGATTATTAGGTCCATCTAAAAGGGCAGATGGTCATTTTCACCTGAATCTGTGGGAAAACTATGAAAGATGAACTATAGATGTCTGTGTGGTATTCATTATGAAAATTTGAGTAGTCTAATCCTTAGAGGATCCTTGAACTCTGACAGTAGGGTTTGCCTCTTGGTTAGGGAACATTGTTTTCTTATTTACCTCTAAGTAGTTAGGGTTTGTGGCTGAGTAACAAGTTAGTTTTAACCATTGGCTTGGGAAATTCAGAAAAGGAGTAAGGCGTAGCATGGAGATTTTTGGTCTAGTCTCTTGTTTCCTGCAGAAGAGCTTTTCAAACTCCTACTTTATAGGCCCACAGACTCCTCTTACACTGGCCAGTTCTCAGAACCAATGAGGTGATGGGAACATATGTTCACGTGGCTTATGTGATGGCTGTTCTGACTCTGGAAACCTTAGGACAGAGAAATAAAATTGAAAATGGAACTCCAATTCCTACCTGTATTTGAATTCAGAAATAGTACTTTCAGTGTGTGTCTGACAGAAAAAACAACAACAACAACAACTTGGATTTGTGGCTGTGTTCCCTGGGAGAGGAAGGTGCTTTTCATGTTCTCATAGGATGTCTTTGAGGAAATTCATCTTTTTTCCCATTGGATTTTGGAAAAATTATTATCATATATTTGACCATCAAACTTTCTTTTTAGAGAAAATTATTGATCATTTTGACAAGAATGTTCAGCTATTTCTGTGATAACACAGTTGCCTCAGGCATGGATGCACTAGGAGATTTTTATAAAATTTCTCAAACTGATCTGAGCAGAGACTTCTGTGAGTGTGTCCTGCTTGGCAGCTTTACCAGGTCATCCCTACCCAGGAAGTCACAGGTGCTGTTAAAAGGGCATCCAGGTAGGCAGAGAGGCTTCGGGGACTGTTCCATTCCAAACTTAACGCTGAGTCCTCTCTCCATCCATACTTTCTGTTCTGCTCTAACATTCCCAGCTTTCACATGATTTCTTACCTCTGTGCCTGGTCCTCGTGCCCTGATGCCAAAACTAGCTGCCTGGACATGGTCTCTTGGTAAACCTTGGCTCTGATCCTCTGGCCCATATACTTCACTCTGAGACTGACCCAGACCACCATACTCTAGTTCAGATCAGCAACCAGGTTAGCTGAAATAGCCATTTTTATGGCAATTGAAAAAATAATCTTTATTTCTCAAATGAAAGATTTCATTTCTTTATTCATTCAAGGACATTTACCAGAGTGCAAATAGTAATAGAAATTGTAATAGGAGAGCCTGTGATCATCTCAATGCCCTGTGCTGTCAGTCACCTATCACAACTAGAAGACAAATTTACCGTGTCTATGATGTTTCTTTGCACTATTCAGCAAACCTCATACTTGAAAAGCATTTTTCCTGCTTGGTGGATAGGCTCTTTTGTAAGAAAAGGGAAGAAAGAGGTTTGCCTATGGAGAGAATATACTAAAACTTTCAAGTTGTGCCCTCGTTTCTCTAAGACGTTTCTTTGTCCTGTATCAGGGAAGATAGAGGGAAAAATACCTTGAGAGTAAAAATGCTTTTTTCTTAAAAGAAAACATACTTATTTTTATTATAAAAGTGTAGATGAAAGTGGCCAAGACTCCATAATTCTACCCAGTGGTAATGGCTCTGTGAGGAATTTTGCAGTTTGGAACATAGAATCAGGATTCTTACATTATCCTGTGATTTTTATTGTGTACTAAATGAGGAAAAAAGCAGAGAGTCTGTGGGTAAATTCTTTCACTGGATCAATAGTAGAGGTAATCAAGGTGGCATTTAAATTAATTAAGTTTTCTTTGAGTTTAAATTAGACAATGCATTTTGTTTTCTAGATACACAAACCATGTTTAAATGAGAATTTAAAAGCTTTCCTTTTCTGACTGATGAACTTTTGAAACTTTGCTACATGTATCATTCAGAATTCAGAGTTCAGAATACAGAAGTCCATTTCAGAGTGATAATAAGAGTTGTCACATAAACAAAGATAAAAGGAAATTTAGCTGAATGTCTGTTATGGTTTGTGTGCGGATGACTGCTTATTCTGATGACTTTCTCTTTCTAGAATGCTCAAACTAAACCATGATCTGTTCTTACATAGGCATTTACTCTGTAATCTTCCTTTAAAGGTCTATGGTTTTTAGTGTAGGGTTTTTATGCAGTTTTTTTTTTTTTAAGGTGGCAAACTACATTTTAGATATTACATAGTACAATGAATTTGTCCTCTATATAGAGAAAAAAATCCCCTTGAGAGATTTAGGCACAGTATCTAATCTAGCTATACTAATTAATGCTAAAACCATTAGAGTCACGGTCCTCCACTAAGCACATTTCTGGGCAAGTCAGCACCACATGGACGATGTAACTACCGGTTTATGGAGAAGTTGCAATTCTACCCTGGTACCCAGGTACCTGGCACTGAGGGAAATGTGCTCCCAGGGGCTTGAAGAGCTTCTGTGCTCAGACATGTGGAACCCCTTGTTTAACTTCTCTCAGTACCTGGGTACGCCTTTTAAAACACCTACATTATAGCATGCCAGTGGATGGGCTCAGGAGCCTGTGTTTTGATAAAACCAGTATATTAAATACTTAGCTATAATTGGTGGTACTTTCTCTTTCTTTAACTTTAGTTCACAGTTTGAAGGCTACCTTTCTAAACTGTTTGCTCCAGGGAATATGAGAGAGAAATCTGGGAGAGTGGTTGCTAGAAAGAAAAGTCCTGGAACATTGTGTGGATTGAGTGAAATAAACTTACAAAAATATGGTAAAATGTGTCTGACAAGACAGTTAGGATTATGTAATGAATATCTGGCTGTGTCCTCACTATGCCATCTTTCTCTCCCATTTTGCAGTAGCCGTGTACTTAGGGGTAGGATGAGATGGGAGAGAATGTCTGTACCCGCAATTCTTGCAGTGGGTCCTAATTCTTTTAATGCTAACACGCTAATCATATCCTCTTTGCCCTGGATCTTCCTGACCCAGGGGTCAAACTGGGGTATCCTGCATTGCAGGTAGATTCTTTACTCTCTGAGCCACTAGGGAAGCCCTCAAATAGAACTTTTTTGACTACATCAGAGAAGAAAGACACTGGATGACGTTGATTGAAAGAAAAGCAGAGGTCCTTGATAGCAGTTTTGAGCTGCTAAATCAAAATAACACTGAACCTTCCATTTCTCTGAACCTTCCAGTTACACAAGTCAATAAATCCTCTTGATTGTTTAAGCCAGTCTGAATTGGGTTTTCCATTACTTGCAAAATGAGAAGTCTAGATCGATACAGAATGATAGTTTTGTGATGATTGGAGAAATAAATGGCCTTAACAATTTTGATTGTCCAATTTCAATATTTAGCAAATATTAAAATGTAAAACTGTCATTTTGCATGATATCCTCAACAGTACACTGAATGAAACCTAGAAATATAAAACTGAAAAATAAAACCTTGCCCAGTGGTCTTTTAGTTCAATTTAAAAGGCAAAACGAATAGCTTGCCAGATGGAAGAGCATAATAGTCATCACTAAAAGGCTAATTATTTGTCATTCACCCAGATGAAAATTTCCCTTTATTATTTAAAAAGTCTTGTTTTGAAAATATTCCTTTAGAGTAAATGCTTTTGCATGTTCTGAGTCTTTTAGGAACAAGGAACTAAATCTTTATTTAGAGAGCTTTTACATGACTGCTTTTCAAATGGATTCTCAATATGAACATGGCTCGAATAATGGTAGTCACATCAATAGAACTTAGAGTTTCTGGCTATATGTAGTGTAGAGGATATAAACTAAATGTTAAGCAGGGCAGGTAAATTAGGGAAGAAGAAAAGTTCATCCATCAAGGAAAAGATAGAAACAATGAACTTAGAAAGTAGATTCCTAAAATTAAATGCTTTGTTTTGGGCCTAGAGAAACACTTTTTGTTTTATCTGTTCAGTGAGTGTTGGTTAATTAGCCATCCTGTGTCTAGTCTACACTCAGTGTTGCACAGAATAGTCTTCAATATAAAAGTTACATGTCATATTCCACCTTAACATTATTGCTTCCATGAAGCCTTCCCTTCTTGGTTCAGATTCCTTCTCCGATCCATTGAGCTTATAAAAGGTACTGCGTCATTTGATTTTGTTATATACTATTCTTTATTGTAATTTAATGTAGGCGATGCTGTAAACTGTAGAGATTTTGGAAAGCACACACCTATATATGGATTCCAGTCCCTCTGCTATTGCCTAGTCTCTGGCATTCTCTGAGCCGATTCTTTGAATCTTGAATGCCTCATCCGTAGAATGAGGATAATGATTTCTGTCACCCAAAATTGTGGTTATTTTGAGGATTAAATAACATAATGAATGTGAAGCACTTATCCTAGTGGCTGAAAGCTAATTAGCATATGTAATAGTATATAAATTATAACAGGTTTAATATCAAGAAGTAGATTTTTATATTAGGCTACCATACTGAGTCAGCAATTTTACACTTAGTCAATAAATATTTATTGAATTTAAATCAGTTTTAGCTTGGACTTTGGGAAAATATGAGGTTCTGAGACCTTGTTATTTATGTATATGATATATAATTTATAATTTCAATTTATCAATAATTATATATTTAATAATTAGGTATCTTGAATTGATTAATATAAAGCACTTTGCTGCTTTTAAAGTAAATCATTTGGCATAATTGGACTCTGTCTTTTTCTGGTCTCTTCTGCTAGGTATTCGTGTGTGCTTCATCACTTTGATCATGTCCTGCTCTTTGTGACCCTGTGGATTGTAGCTCACCAGGCTCCCCTGTCCATGGGATTCTCCAGTCAAGAATGCTGGCGTGGGTTGCTGTGCGCTCCTCCAGGTGACCTTCCCTCCCTGGGGATCTAACCTGAGTCTCCTGCTTTGCAGGCTGAGCCACCTGGGAAGCCCTCAGGGTAGGTATGTTTATCTCCATTTTGTTGACTTGGTCTTTGGAGATCAAGAAGGAGAAAAGGTGACACTGTCTGTAAGTGGAAGAATTGAACTAAAATCTAAATCTTCTGATTGTGATCTATGGCTTCCCTCTGTAAAAATGACATTGAAGTCATCTATTTTTTATTGTTCTTGATTTATCTTTATGAATATGGCAACTACTGCAAGCTTTTTTAGGGTAACATTAACTTCCTGGAAGGGATTGTGGAGGATGGGGGAGAAAAAGAGAAAAGTGCTTTAAAAAAGCTTTTTAGAGATGAATAGAAGTTTCTTAGCCACAGACAGATTTTCAAGAGGGTCTGTATTGGAGTTATATAAATCTAAATTTCTGAAGGTTTTTGGAAGAATATTAATTATTGCTTTCTAAATATTCTCAGCATTTTAGCAACAGACATTTTTTTTGAAGACAATTGTTTTTCTTCAGATATTTATCTTGTGGAGAACTAAAAGGGGAAAAGAAAATACTCCATCATTTGAGGGCAGAGCTGCAACCAAAAGGGAAGAAAAATTTTTGCCAGCTTCAGACAATGGTTTTAGATGACCATCAACAAACGAATTGTTGTCCAACCAACAGTAGAATCATATCAACAGAATATAAAAATAATATTTCTACATTAAAGCCGTTACAGTCTGAGAAGTAGATGAGACCACTGAAATAATTTTTCAGAAAGTAATTGTATCAATGCTAAAAATAGCAGCCTGGTATAGTTCAACTCGATATGAATCAACTGAGTATGCAGGTTTTTACACAGGGCATTTTACCATCCTATTCCTCAGTGAAACTGAATACATGGTCAACACTGAACACATAAAGCCACTTGTGCAGAGTTATTTTAAAACTGTGATTCAGAAGGAGGTAATCTTAAGTGTTTAGAAGTGAGTGTGATAGGAAAAAGAAATTGCCTTAATTTGGTTTCAAATAAGATGAATAAAAAATTCATGAATTTTATTCAAGATTTTCTATACAAAGTAGCCAGGGCATATTTTTCATTAATCAAGTACTTAATAATAATTTATTTGATTCTTTGGGGATACAAAAAGTGAATTGAACTAGCAAGTCTGAGGATTGAGAGAGGAGAAAATGTGAGACATTAAAGTCAGTGGGTTATTATTCAGAAATAACTATGAGTTCAAAAGTAGTTCATTGATGAGACATAGCATTCTAGACTAGAGATGTTGAAGAAGGCTTCAGTGAGGAGGTGGGTCTTGTGTTCATAAATGGTTAATAGAGAAAGTAAACACCACTAGAGGCAAGACAGATAGTGTGTGTAAAGGTCCTGGGGGTAGGAACAATCATGATACTTGGCAGCAAGTGAGGAGGGGACTGTGCATTTCCACCACATTAATCTTTCCTTCCTTTAAGTTTTCATATATTTCCTCATCTCTGTTACTCATTTGACACTAATTATATATTTATATTAGCTTTCTACAGCTATATAATAAATTACCATAAGCTTAGCAGCTTAAAGCAATATCCATTTATTATTTAACAGTTATCTGGATCTGATGTACAGATGGGCTCAACTGGGTTCTCTGCTTAGGGTTTTCCAAGGCTGAAAATAAGGTGTCAACCTCTTTCTGGAGACTATAATGAAGAATCTGCATCTAAGCTCATTCCAGGTAGAGCATCTTGTTGGCAGAGTTTTGTTTCTTGACGTTTTAGGACTGTGGTTTCTGTTTCCCTGTTGGCTTTCAGCTGGAGGCCTCTCAGGTTCCAGAGGCTGCTTGCATTCCTTGGTACATGGCTTTCTCCATCCCTATTCCAGCATGTCAAATCCTTTTTATTCTTTGAATCTTTCTGACCTCCTCTTCTGGGACTAGCCAGAGAAAACACATTTCTGCTTTTAAAGGACTTGTTTGATTACATTAGTTTCACATGGATAATTTCTTAAGATATTAAGGTCAACTGATGAGCAACCTTAGTTCCATCAGCAAAATCCCTTTTGCCATGCAGTATAATATAATCACAGGTATAACAAGAGGAGCTGAACACCATGCGAGCTGTCTTACAATTCTGCCTATCATATTTACATTATTTTTATTTAGCAATTTCATGAATAGGTATATTTACTTCTAAAAATTCAGTTGTAAGCTGCCTGAAGATAGGAAGCTTTCCTCTACTTTGTTAAAGTTCACAGCATTTATAATGATGCATTCTTGGTAAATACTTTTGAATTAAGTTGCTTTGTGCTAGAAGTAGAAGAATGAAATGTGTCGGTCATCTTGAAGGCTTTTTATTCATTAAATTTGGGTCCTCAGATCTAAAGTTAAATGAAATGTCATTCAGCTGTCTTGAAGCATTCAGACTGGTTCAGCTAAATTGTCCAGTTATTTTAGGCAATCTGCTTTTGTGCTTAGATAGTGATTGCTGTGGGACATTGGGCTTTAAAATGCAGATTTAGAGAAGAAAGTCATACATGTTCTATGGAAAGACTTCTGTTGTTAAGGCTAAATAAGTAAAGCTGGAATAGGGTAAAATAACATGTTTTTGAGTTTTATGATATTGATGTATCTGACTTTTATCTTACAGTTTTAGGTTATATGATTACAAAGTCAAGCCGATCTTTCCAATTTTTGAATGTTGTAAATGTTTAAGAAGAAATTTGAAACCCTACTACTGATAAAGATGGATGAAATCTATTTTACAGCAATGCTATAGACATTTCCTTCTATAGGAAAGAATATATCCTTGCCAAACACTGCTATCATCAGGGTGGTTAGCTGTATGATAAATGTTCTGAATTTCAAGAGGGGAAAGAAAACTTATCTTTAAGAAATGTGTCTGCTTTAAGAAGAAAGAAAAAAACACTATAGTCTACAGACAGAAGCATCAGAAGAGCTACGAAATTACTTCAGTTGGTAATTACAAACAGCATTTGAGATAGATTCAGAAAAATAAGAATGATAGTAACTGTCTACTCCATCACTGGTATGAATTGTCCAGAAGAGATTTCAGTTATATTTTATACCTCAGAGTAAGTCATCATTATTTTAGATGATCTTTATTTGCAAGTCAGAAAATCCCCTGATGAAAGGAATTTATATCTTCCCATAGCTGTTTCCTATCTCAGCCTTGATTCCAGGACTACCACTCTTTTAACCGTCTGTAACCAACAACACACAAGGACAAAAATATGTGCTAAAAGCTTTTCAAAAGATAGTGCAAATGATTCAATGATCTCTTTTTCCAGCAGAGAAAATTGTTATCCAGATGCATCTGAAATCCCTTAGCAAATTTATGCTGAATTTGGCAGGTTTCATAGAGTCCCTGTCACCTGGCTGCCATTTCTCTAATCGTTAACTTCCTTCGTGATTAGCCCCAATAATTAGCTTTCTCCAAGGAGCAAAGAATGAAATAATCACCTTTCATAGTCCAAGGTGATGCTGCCAACATTTATTGTCTGCACGCTATTTATTATCACAACAAACTTGAGCTTGACTTGTTTATGGAGATGAGAATTTGAATCATGTCTTCCTCAGTTACCTTTTTTGGCCAGTGGAAAGAAAGAAAGACAACAGGATTAAGAAGAGTATAACCATGACTATGATGAGATTCACTGGCGCTTTCAAGGAAACAATGTTAGGAGTGAATCTTGTAATCACAAAGGCTATGTTATGTACAAATGCAACAGTTTGCAATATTATCTGTTTCCAAAGAGCACTTACATCTCTGTAAAGATCTGTTCATTACAGAGCATATGAAATAACTGACTTGTTCACTTGTGTTTTAAAGTTGCCTTTCTCAGGTTTTAAATGAAACCTTTCAATAAATCTCTCTCTCTGAAAAGGAATCTGTCTAAACTCAGCAGAGCCACTTAATGACACAGGAACAGTTCTTTTTCTTGCCACTAGTGCCACTATCTAGAACAGAATAAGAACAAATTATAATAGCAAGAAGGTGAGTTCTTAGAGGAGTTTTCATTAGAACTGCAGAAATGGGTAAGCTGGTGTGTTTGCTAAGCTGAATTTCAAATAGCTGACTAGGGATGACATGGTTAGACTCTGCTGTTTTCTTACAAACTTACTATAGAAAAGGCTGTAGAAATGTCATGGATTACTTGTGGCATCATTAATATTTTAAAGTGTGGCATTATAAAATATTTAAATGTAAATATTTTGATGTGAGCGTCTTAATACGATTGCAGCACAGTAAGATTAGGAAGGTCTCATATGCAGCACTTTAATTAAATCCATAAAGAATGCTCCTTTAACTTCCACGCAAGCTCTTGTTCAAATCCAGTATAAAGCTTGCATTTCATTGGTAGCTTCTACAAATTATGTGTTTCACAGTCACACTTTTTTTTTTCTCTTTTCAGAGACAAATGATAATTCTTTTGCTTCAAGTTTTCCCCAAGCAATTTATTTAAGAGTATTAAGTTTGCAAGGACTGGTTGTATGAACCTTACTGATGATACACTTCTTTGGGTTCAGAGGGACAAGTTTTCTTAAGTGTCAGGTTTAACAGACAAGTCTTTGTGTCTTGATGGAGGCAATGAAAGAACCTACCTCCTTTTAACATATTTACTCTATTTTGTTATCAGCACTGTCATTTTCCATGAAGCATTTTGTAGTGACTTTGACCATCAGCAGGGGCAGCAGAGGCAGCATTTACTGAGTGCCTAAAAGTGGGCTTCCCTGGTGGCTCAGTGGTAAAGAATCTGCCTGCTAATACAGGAGACTCAGGAAACGTGGGTTTGATTCCTGGGACAGGAAGATTCCCTTGGAGAAGGAAACGGCAATTGGCTCCAGTATTTTTGGCTGGAAAATCCCATGGACAGAGGAGCCAGAGTCAGACTGAGAAACTAAACAATAACAGCAACAAAAGTGGAAATAGAATGGCTGGAATATTTTCTCTCTCAGAACACAAGTGTGTTTAAAGTATGTATACCATATATTTATCTTGTATCCTTATCTAAGTGTGAACCATGGTGATGGACAGCTGGAAAGTTAATATTTTATACATTTTCCCCATTCATTTCTTCCTTCTTTCATTCATCCTCTCAACAAATACTCACTGAGCATTTGCTATGAGCCAGGGACTGTGCCAGGCTTTGAGGGAATCAAGCAACAAAACATATAATTTCTACCCCCAAGAAGCTTACATTACATTCAGGAAATAGATAAACATGCAATGTCTTTTAGTTCTATACACAGTATCGATTTTGCCCGTAATCCTTGCCCAGTAGCATGCTCGGTCCCAGATGGTGTACCGTGGTCAGTCTCAGGCCTCGACTTAGCTTTGAGGCCTTTGTCTTTGTGGTCATGCCATCCCCTACTTTCCCAGCCTGCCCTGGTTGGTCATCTGACAGAACCGACCAGTTCTGGTTACTAATACATAAGAGGAAATAAAGTTTCTGGGTAGGTTTCTTACCAGGAAACACTTACATTGTCTTGGTAAATGAAACCACACTGACGGCACTGCCCCTTCTCTGCTCCCTTCTCCGGTCTTAAATGTGGACCTGAAGCATTAGCAGACATCTGGTGACCATGTGGGAAAGGCCCAAGGGAATCTAGAGACACCATTGAACTGACCCAGTGCCGACTCTTATCTCTAGACTTACTGTTACATGAGGAGAAATTAACTCCCATTGTTTGAAACACGATTAGTCTGATTCGCAGTTACTTGAAGTAGAATGCAGTACAAGGAGTAAGTGGGCAGTTAAAGCACAGGGCAATAAATGCTGCCGTAGAGTAAGTACAGGTGCTGTTTGAACTCGTAAATTATATTCCCGTCTTTTGGATTCAGAGCAGCTTCCTGGAGGACTAATGCCTACGACAATGCTCAATTTAATTAGGATCTCTGGCAAATTCACTGTAGTGAGTTCACTAAGAATTTTTGTATGAACTGTGTCAATTTCTTAGTTTTTATAGCCAGGCAGCAGTGTCCTGAAGGCTTCCCAGGTGGTGCAGTGGTAAAGAACCCACCTGTCATCGCAGGAGACGCAGGAGGTGGGGGTCTGATCCCTGGATTGGGAAGATCCTCTGGGGTGGGAAATGGCACACCACTCCAGTGTTCTTGCCTGGAAAATCCCATGGACAGAGGAACCTGGCAGGCTACAGTCCATGGGGTCACAGAGAATTGGACACAACTGAGCACACACACACACACACATGCACACACGCACGCACACACACACACACACACCTACCTATATTTCTAAGAGGATTTTGTTATCTCCCAGTTCACAAATGATCCTGGCAGTTTAATTTTGTTGCAAGATGAGTTGGCCATGATGCTGTCACAGACTCTGATGCTGCTCGTTGAAATAAAGGTGGTTTTAGGAAGTGCTGCTTGAGGGAGGGCACTTAGGCACTCCTTTGGGCACATCCGTGTGGAAGTGGCATTGCCTTTGAGTCGTCTTTGGGGACCTCGATTTCATAAGAAGATGACAACTTACCTCTGGCTTGGCTGGCTGTAAAAGCATAGGGAGCTGCATTTAGCTTGTAACCTAGAATAATAACCATCTAGAGACATTATCAGGGGCTCACCATCACCCAATACTTACCAAAAGCTCAGTTGGAAGAAAGAGTATATATATGCAGGTTTTCTCAAAGGATTTGCGGTTCACTTCAAAATTTGATTGCTGGGTCATGACAGGTAAGCAGAGAACTGGAACCTCACTCTATCTCTGGTCTCCTATGTAGAATTGATTTTGCTCACTTGCACTTTGACATTACATCACTTGACTACTTTGAAGGTGTTAAAAGAAATAGTCGTGTGAGACACACTGTCACATTCACGGTAAGGCTGCTACGGAGGGTGAAGTTTACTCTCTCACGCAGTTTACCACCTCTCAGATCCATGTGAAAAACATCTCTTTGTTCTTTGTATCAGTGAGTTGTGCCTCATCTCAGGGATGGGTGGGTTTTATCTTACAGACACTGAGAAGCATGGAATTTTTCGTGGTGTCCTTCCTGGTATGATTGCCATAATTTCTAATTTTTGGCTCTCCTTGGGCAAATGAATAGCCTTGAGACATGCTTGCCTGTATTAATTTTTCTTCCTGCCTTCCCCTCTTCCTTCCTTCCTTCCTATTTTATGTTTCTTGATCGCATACTTCTTTTTCCTCTCTAATTCATTCTTATGTTAAAATTTGGCTTTATTATATTTTGTGTTACTGCATGAATTTTTGGTAAATATTTCACAAACTTGCTGGTGTAAGGCAGGATATTCTTGCATAAGTACAAACAAGAATACAGGAGAGGAAGCCTTCTGCCTGTAGCACTTCAAAGTCAAAACATTTTTCCATTGGTTGGTTTAAGTAAGTTTACAGTAGGAGTTGCTTTTGAAAGTATGTCCTCAACATGACTCTTAATATTACAGGAAATGTTTTTAACCTTTCTCTCCCCTCTTGAGTTAACTTTACTTTGGCTTAAAAGTGTGTTTGGTTGATAAAGAAAGCCTGCAATTGATAGTTCTCACAGCAGTGTTTGCAATTAAGGTAGAAGCTTGGGGTGAGGAGGTTGGGGAATGTGTAAGGAAGATTTTCCATATTCTTTTTCCCTCATTAAGTTTCAACTCCAAATCCTGCTTTTTCCTGACTTTAAAGTATTTGTTTGAAATTATCTGGATATCTGAGTTTCTATCACTTAAAATACTTTTCTTTAGTAATCATAGAATTAATAACAACAAAACATCTGAGCTAGCACATTTAGTTTCTGATGTCTAGCTCTTTTGAATTTAATAGTAGATTAATGTATGGTTAACCATGTATTTAATTACATTGGATTTGTTATAAGAGACCTAAGAGAGGAGTAATTTTTTTATGAAGACATTTTTTCCCTGAAATTTTTAGTGATTGTTGAAAAACTAGGAGGAGATGGGCATATTTTGAACAATGAAAGAATGAAATATAATAGAGGAATCCTAGTTAATCAGGAATTTCTTCCCCTGCCACCTAGTAAGATGCCAAAAGAACCCAAGAGGGTTACTTTCTACAAGGACTTATGGCTCCCATAGTAAGGTAGTAAGAAGGTAGAGAAGGATTTTCTTCATTCATTTGTTGACATTCTACCTCATCACAGGCACTAAGGTGAAGCTAGGGGAAGATGATGACTGAGCAAGAAGAAGATACTTGGGTTGGATCCTACCTTTCTTGATCAAGAATGACCAGGCTTTTTGCTGAAGACAGCTGCTCAGCAGTCCTATTTCTCTAGATCCATGAGAGGATTATGTAGTCAGGGGCAAGGCATCCTTTCTGTGGCTGAGTCCTCTGTTGTATGGAATCAGTGCTGGTGGGGAAAAGAAACTCCAAAGGAAGGTTGTGACATGGTCTCCCTCCATCTCTAACATTGAGGCAAATATCTATCTCAGCCTCTGAGGATGTTGGAAATTGGACACTAGAAGTACTAGAGTTGGCAGGAATCGCATTTATGAAAAGAACATCTTATTCATAAGGACATAAAATAGTTATCAAGGAAAGAGCATGATTAAGATCATATTCTGAGATATGTCTTTTTTATTCTTCTTCTATTGTCCATATTTCCTTCCAGGGAGTCAAACAGATAATGTGCCCTCTTGTGCTTATTATCTCAGGGGAAGGATGTAGCAGGCCAACCAGGAGAGTATTGGATGTCAAACATTGCCCCTTCCTGGCTTTTATCTCCTCAAGACTCAACCCTAGAGTTAGGAGAGGATTTGTGGGTGCAGACATAGCGTCTCATCCAGGAGGGAAGAGAGTGGAGCTCTCCTTGGTGTCCGCCATTGTGCCAGCCAAGTCACAGAGAATGGGAAAGGGTGAGCCTCTGGCATCATCCTTAGCCTTTTCTAACATCTTTGCTGATAAGATATTAACATCTTTATCTTAGGACTTACCAATCCGGAAGTTCACTTGGGCCTCCAGGAATCTTTTGCACGGCTGCCTGCGGTCCTGTCTGCCTCTCTACTGCATACAGCTGTTTTCTCTCAGGACCTTTGCTGCTTCCCCTTAGTGGTCCTGCTGGAGAGCAGAGGAAAGCTCTTCTGTGCTCTGCAGGCCCACAGAGCTCTGTCTGTCTGTCTCTTTCTCTCTGACTCAGTTTCTCCCTCTCTTGTGTGTTCTCTCTCTCACCTTTCAAAGAAGGAGTCCTTTCCCCTCCACCCCCCCCG
>NW_024070200.1:15202151-15308644 GCF_014754425.2 Oryx dammah
CGGGGGAAATCTCTTTCCTTTCTTCTTTCTGGCTAATAGCTTGTCACTGTTGAGAGTTCCCATTTTTAAAATCTTATCTATGGTGCTCCAAAATTTAGGCTTTGGAAGAAAATAGGAAAATTGTAGGCTGCTTTTCTCCTTTTTCCATATTTATCTTGAGCAAAGAGAACAGTCTACTTGCTTACTTGAATTAAAGGAAGGAAAAAGGGAAGATTGCAGGGAGAAAAGAGTAATTACAGATTGGTATTTAAAAATATTGCCCTAACCAAACAGGGGTATGAGGTATGTACATGAGATGTGCAGACTAGTCATAGGAAATTGGGCAAATGTTTACTTAGTCCATCTGTCCAAGAACTACTGGAAACATAAATTTCCCTTTCTTCCCACCATGACCTTATACAGTTTTAGTGTTTTTCAAGTTGGGTGGTATCAGTGATACTTCCAGCACTTAGTAAGTGAATGCAGAAGGTACTGCCTTCTACAATCTATGGAGCCAGAACACATTGCAGATTGTAATTTATGTGTCTTCTAGTTTCCAAATAATATGTATCCTGAAGAGGGGAAAGAAATAGGACAGAGAATGGAGGTGGAGGAATGCCATTCCTTCCACATTTCAGGACAATGCAAAGTTTAACCTCTTAATGTGAGGAAGCTACTGAGTCCTGTCTATATTTACAGCTACTTTTTATGACTGGCCTTATAGCCTCTTACTATTTCTGATCTGTACTCTCTGAATTTAACCTTTGAGATTTTCCAGTTTTTCCTTCTAATTTTGATCTTCTATTAAATCAAGGTTTCACATATGAGGTTTACTTGAAAGCTTTTGATTTAGCCCTTTACCCAAAGACCCAGCTTTGATGTAAAGCTGTGCTCTTTGTGAAGTCTGTCCTTCTCTCATACACACATACATAAGCTCCTTTTGTTTATACCTGGGCATGAAATGTACCTGATGATCTACTGAGCCACCATGTAAAGGATCTCTGAAAAGTAGAGAAAATGATTGTGCTGGCAGCTCCTGAAGTGTTCCCCTATACTGCGACTGAAGCAATTCCAAACCTCCCCACTGCACTGCCCATAGCTGATGTATCCCCCAGGAGAGCTGCCTTCCTGGGAGCTGGTACTGGCACTACTCTGGTTTGGGTTGATGTGTCTGAATGAGGAGGCATTGCTGTTTCCTTCAATTCCTGCTGAACTTTGAAACAGGTGAGGGATACCTATTGATCACTTGGCTCCAGGAGAGGGGTCTTGCCAAAATGAGTCTACAGGCGTTTTCCAACAGAGCTCTTTATGTCTGTGTGCGATGGCCAGACATACACCAATCCCAGGGTGCTTTTTAATTGGAATGGCTGTTCAAACAGTAAGCATGATTCTACAGTTTTCATTTCCCCCAGCTATACTCCAGGCTTTTGCTCTTTAACTAGGAGAAAGAACAATTTATTTTTTAATATTGAATTCTCTTTTCCATTTGAAAACACCCCATGGAATGTTTTTAAAGAAGTTCAGGAAAATGGGAATGGTTAACTCAATTATCTATACTAGAGGAAATTAGCAGATTATTAAAAAAAAAAAAAAAACAAAGGAAACTCTGCTAGTCCCAATTACTATAGGGTTATCAGCAAATCTACCTTTTCTTCTGAGAGCAAAGATTGCTGAGGACGCAGAATATGTTCACCTACCAAGCATTCAAGGATATTTAAGAAGAAGGGTCAGTTGAAGGATTCTTTGAAAAGAAAGTACAGTGTTTGGTCCTTCTTCCCTGCATGCTCACTTGAGGTCTACATCTGCCTATGGTGGAAACAACCTTGTCTGAGGGTTAGGAGTTCTATTTTCTGGCAGCCTGGTTCTTGGTAATTGAGCCATCTTGAGCAGGTTATTTTGCCTCTCTGTGCCTAGTTTTCACATCTGTAAAATTGGAAGAATGATAATGGATTTGATGCTATTACTTGCTAAGAGCTTTGAAAATGCCTGGCATCAGGTTACCTATGGCAATTGTTTTCTGCTCATGTTTCCCTTAGACTGCCTTACAGTCTGGCCGCCTCGCCCTGTGTGATCTCACCCTTGTGTCTCAGGTCTAGGTGTGAAATGGGAGAACACTCCAAAGTGTTTTATTGATCTATCTTACTATTTCCTTGAGATTTATGCCTATTATTACTGATAAACCTTTGTGTGGCCTGTACTGTTTACAGAGAATTTTTACTTTCTTTACAGAGTTTTATGTTCATACCAATACTGTATTGTTAAGAATTGGTAGGATGCAGTGTTTGCAAAATGGTAGGAGTTTTCTTTTTTTTTTCTTTTTTTGCCATTATCCCTCCACAGAGTATTGATTTTGACAGTCACCACAGATGAGAATACCCAAGTTGGAGTCTGGGAGTTTCAGCATAACTTTTTTCTAATTATTAATTTTTGTTGGAGTACAGTTGCTTCACAATGTTGTGTTAGTGTCTGCTGGGCAGTGAAGTGAATCAGCCATATGTATACATATATCCCCTCATTTTAAAATTTCCTTTCCATTTAAGTCACTGTAGAGCATTGAGCAGGGTTCCTTGTGCTATATAATAGGTTCCCATTAGTTATCTATTTTATATACAGTAGTGTGTATATGTCAATCCCAATTTCCTAATTCATCCCAACCCTCCCTTCCCCTCTTGTTAACCATAAATTTGTTTTCTATATCTGCGACTGTATTTCTGCTTTGCAAATAAGTTCATCTGCGCCATTTTCCTGAATTCCACATATAAGCATTATTTTGTCTTTTTCTTTCTGACTTACCTCATTCTGTGTGACAGTCTCTAGGTCCATCCATGTCCCTGTAAAGTGACATTACTTTGTTCTTTTGTATAACTTGAGTAATATTACATTGTAGATATGCACCACATCTTTATCCATTCATCTATTGATGGACATTTTGGTTGCTTCCGTGTCCTGGCTATTGTAGATAGTGCTTCAGTGAATATCAGGGTGCATGCACCCTTTTGAATTATGATTTTTTCCAAATACATGCCCAAGGGTGGGATTGCTGAGTCATATGGTAGCTCTGATTTTAGTTTTTGTTTTAAGGAAACTCCATACTTTTCTTCTTAGTGGCTGCAATTTACATTCCCACTAACAGTGTAGGAGGGTTCCCTTTTCTCCACACCCTCTCCAGCATTTACTATTTAGATTTTTTGATGATAGCCATACTGACCAGTATGAAGTGATACATTATAGTTTTGGTTTGTATTTCTGTAGTAAGTAGTGATGTTGAGCATCTTTTCCTATGTTTGTTGAGTATCTGTATGTCGTCTTTGGAGAGATGTCTATTAAGGTCTTCTGCCCATTTTTTGATTGGGTTGTTTGATTCTTTGATATTGAGTTGCATGAGCTGTTTGTGTATTTTGGAGACTAATGCCTTGACAGTTGCTTTATTTGCAAATATTTTCTCCCATTCTGAGGATTGCCTTTTCATCTTGACTGTGGTTTCCTTTGCTAAGCAAAAGCTTTAAATTTAATTAGGTCCTGTTTATTTTTGTTTTTATTTTCATTACTCTAGGAGGTGAGTCAAAAAGATCTTGCTGCATCTTAGGTCAAAGAGTGTTTTCACTGTCTTCCTATAAGAGTTTTATAGAATCCAGCTTTACATTTAGGTCTTTAATTCATTTTGAGCTTATTTTCGAGTATGGTATTAGGGAGTGTTCTAATTGCATTTTTCTTTTACATGCAGCTGTCTAGTTTTCCTAGCACCACTTTTTGGAAGGATTATCTTTTCTCCATTGTATATTCTTACCTCCTTTGTCATAGATTAGGTGACCATGGGTGTATGGGTTTATCTCTGGGCTTTCTATCTATGGAACAACCATTGATCTATATTTCTGCTTTTGTAACAGTACCATAATGTCTTCATCACTCTAGTTTTGTAGTATAATCTGAAGTTTGTATAATCTGTAGTATAATTCCTCCAGCTCCATTTTTCTTTCTTAAGATTGCTTTGGCTATTCAGGGTCTTTTGTGTTTCCATACAAATTGTAAATTTTGTAGTTCTAATTCTGTGAGAAATATCATTGGTAATTTGATAGGGATTACATTGAATCTGTAGATTGCTTTGGGTAATATAGTAATTTTCACAATATTGATTCTTTCAATGCAAGAACATGGTATATCTCTCCCACCACTTGTGTTGTCTTTGATTTCTTTCATCAGAATCTTATAGTTTTCTGAGTACAGGTCTCTGCCTCCTTAGGTAGATTTATTCCTAAGTATTTTCTTTTTGTTGTAATGATAAATGGAATTGTTTCTTGAATTTCTCTTTCTGATTTTTCACTGTTAGTATATAGAAATACAAGAGATTTCTTTGTATTGATTTTGTATCCTGTAGCTTTCCCAAATTCATTTAGCTCTAGGAGTTTAGCTCTAGGAGTTTTCTTATGGCATCTTTAGGATTTTCTACTTGTAATATCATGTCATCTGTAAACAGTGATACTAGCATAACTTTTGGAACAAACAATTTAAGAACTGTTGCATTGAAGATGGTAAGAAGAACAAATTTATTTTACCCATGTTGCTTCATGCCCAAGGTGACACAGCTCAGTGCCCAGGAGATTCCCTTGTCCTGAGGTTTCTTCCATGGGGGAAGGAGAGAATTTTGAAATCAGCAAGAGAAAAAAAAAGCTTGTCACATGTTAAAGAATCCCAATTAGGTATCAGAGGGTTTCACAGCAGAAATCTTGTAGACTGGCAAAGAATGTGATGATATATTCAAAGTACTGAAATAAAAAAAGCTACCAACAAAGAATACTTTACCCTGCAAAGCTGTCCTTCAAAATGAGAGATACAGACTTTCCAAGTCCAAAAAAGCTTTCAAAGTTCATCACCACTACCACTTGACATACTTGACAAGAAATGCTAAAAGGAATTCAAGCTGAAATGAAAGGACATTAATTAGTAACATGAAAACACGAAAACACAGAACTCACTGGTAAGAAAAGTATACGGTCAAATTCAGAATATGCTGTATGTGTGTTATTTGCTCAGTTGTGTATGACTTTTTGTGACCCCATGGTCTGTCCATGGAATTCTCTAGGCAAGAATACTGGAGTAGGTTGCCATTCCCTTCTCCAGGGGATCTTCCTGACCTAGGGATAGAACCCAGGTCTCCTGCATTGCAGGCAGATTCTTTGCTGTCTGAGCTACAGGGTAAGCTCTAATACACTAATACTCTATAATCAGAATACACTAATACTCTACAAATCACTTAACTCTAAAATAAAGGTTAAAAGAGAAAAGAATTAAAAATAACTATTGCTTTCTCGATTTTTTGATGAATACACAACATAAAAAAATGAAAATCATGATATCAAAAAATAAAATATGTTGGGGGAAGTAAAAAGTGGATTTTTAAAATATGACTGAAGTTGTTTTAGAAATAAATGGCTTCCAAATTGAAAAGGAAGATGTAAAACTTTATTTTCAGATGACATATATGCCCTCCCTCTTGGACCTCCCTCCAACCCTCCTACTCCATTCCAACCATTTAGGTTATCATAGAACACTAAGCTGAACTTCCTGTGCCATACAGAAGCTTCCCACTAGCTATTTTACACATGGTGGTGTATTTATGTCAGACCTAATCTCCCAATTCAGCCCAGCATCCCACCCATCATGTCTACACATCCTTTCTCTACATCTGTGTCTCTATTCCTGCCCTGGAACTAGATACATCTGTACCATTTTTCTAGATTCCACACACATGTATATTAATACATGTTTTTATGTATATTAATGTATAAATACATTATAAATACATGTATGTATACATGTACTATATACATGTATTTTATGCACATTAATACAATAGTTGTTTTTCTCTTTCTGACAGATTCTGTACGACAGACTCTAGATTCATCCACATCTCTATAAATGACCCAATTTTGTTCCTTTTCATGGATGAGTCATATTCCATTATATATATGTACCATATCTTCTTTATCCATTCTTCTGCTGATGGGCATTTAAGTTGTTTTCCATGTCCTAGCTATTGTAAATAGTGCTGCAGTTAACACTGGGGTACATTGTCATTCTGAATTATGGTCCTCTCAGGGTACATGCCCAGTTGTGGCCAGCAATCCCACTTTTAGGTGTATATCTAAAGCAAACAAAATCGGTATGTTGAGATTTTTGCGCTCCCATGTTCATTATAATATTATTCACTGTAGTGAAGATATGGAAACAACCTAAATGTCTGTCTACAGATGAATGAATAGAGAAAATGTGATATATATATATATATATATAAAATACATAATTATCATGTATATGTATACAGTAAGAGTATTATTCAGCCATAAAATAGAAAACAGAGAAGAACATAGATGGATCTTGAAGATATTATGCTAAGTGAAAGAAGTCAGACAAAGACAAATACTGCATAATCTCACTTACATGTGAAAATTTAAAAAAATAAAATTCACAGAAACAGGTGGAATGATGGTTGATATGGACTGGAGGGTGTGGAAAATGGGGTGATATTGGTCAAATGGTACAAACTTTCAGCTATAAGTTGAATAATTTCTTGGGATCTAACACATATGGTGACTATAGTTAGTAATACTGTATTAGAATACTGTATAGTAATACTGTGTACTAGAAACAGAGTATATTTAAGGCATTCTCAGAACAAGAACAAAAATGATAACTGTTAAGTGATGGATGTGTTAATTAACTTCATTTGGTGATCATTTCACAATGTATCAGTTCAATTCAGTTTAGTCTCTCAGTCATGTCCAACTCTTTGTGACCCCATGAACTGCAGCATGCCAAGCCTCCCTGTCCATCACCAACTCCCACAATTCACCCAAACCCATGTCCATTGAGTCAGTGATACCATCCAACCATCTCATCCTCTGTTCTCCCCTTCTCCTCCTGCCCTCAATCTTTCCCAGCATCAGGGTCTTTTCCAATGAGTCAACTCTTCACATCAGGTGGCCAAAGTATTGGAGTTTCAGCCTCAGTATCAGTCCTTCCAATGAACACCCAGGACTGGTCTCCTTTAGGATGGACTGGTTGGATCTCCTTGCAGTCCAAGGGCTCTCAAGAGTCTTCTCCAACACCACAGTTCAAAAGCATCAATTCTTCAGTGCTCAGCTTTCTTTATAGTCCAACTATCACATCCATACATGACCACTGGAAAAATCATAGCCTTGACTAGATGGACCTTTGTTGACAAAGTAATGTCTCTGCTTTTTAATATGCTGTCTAGGTTGGTCATAACTTCCCTTCCAAGGAGTAAGCGTCTTTTAATTTCATGGCTGCAATCACCATCTGTAGTGATTTTGGAGCGCAGTCAGCTACTGTTTCCACTGTTTCCCCATCTATTTGTCATGAAGTGATGGGATGGATGCCATGATCTTCGTTTTCTGAATGTTGAGCTTTAAGCCAACTTTTTCATTCTCTTCTTTCACTTTCATCAAGAAGCTCTGTAGTTCTTCGCTTTCTGCCTTAACGGTGGTGTCATCTGCATATCTGAGGTTATTGATATTTCTCCCAGCAATCTTGATTCCAGCTTGTGCTTCTTCCAGCCCAGCGTTTCTCATGATGTATTCTGCATATAAGTTAAATAAATAGGGTGACAATATACAGCCTTGATGTACTCCTTATCCTGTTTGGAACCAGTCTGTTGTTCCATGTCCAGTTCTAACTGTTGCTTCCTGACCTGCATACAGGTTTCTCAAGAGGCAGGTCAGATGGTCTGGTATCAAAACATCATGTTGCATACTTTAAATACATACCTCAATAAAGCTGGGGAAAAATTGGTAGAAGATAAGAAGACATCATGCTCTGACACAGTCTATGATAAAATTACATGATAATATTAAGTGAGCTATACATGAACAATACCAAAAGGACAAGGCTCAGGGCAAAAAAAAAGTGGATATTTTTACTGAAGAGAAACATAGTATGATATTAACACAATAGAGCTGCTGGGCTCTATATTCAGAAAGAGAGCAACGGCAGTAGGGACTTGGCTTCTGTGGAGAATATGTTTTTTATGTGAGGTGGAAGACTAAATTCAGGACCATAGCTTAAAACCAGAGACTACAGTAGAGCATTCTGCACATAGAAAGTGGCTGAAAAGCCCATATGGCCACAACTGCTGCTTAGAGCTATGGCTTGTAAGAAGCAAGGGGTTTAAGCAATCAAAAAATGGGCCAAAGAACTAAATAGACATTTCTCCAAAGAAGACATACGGATGGCTAACAAACACATGAAAAGATGCTCAACGTCACTCATTATCAGAGAAATGCAAATCAAGACCACAATGAGGTACCACTTCACACCAGTCAGAATGGCTGTGATCCAAAAGTCTATAAGCAATAAATGCTGGAGAGGGTGTGGGGAAAAGGGAACCCCTTACACTATTGGTGGGAATGCAAACTAGTACAGCCACTATGGAAAACAGTGTGGAGATTCCTTAAAAAATTGCAAATAGAACTGCTGGGCATACACACCAAGGAAACCAGAATTGAAAGAGAAACTTGTACCCCAGTGTTCATCGCAGCACTGTTTATAATAGCCAGGACATGGAAGCAACCTAGATGTCCATCAGCAGATGAATGGATAAGAAAGCTGTGGTACACATACACAATGGAGTATTACTCAGCTATTAGAAAGAATACATTTGAATCAGTTCTGATGAGATGGATGAAACTGGAGCCGATTATACAGAGTGAAGTAAGCCAGAAAGAAAAACACCAATACAGTATACTGACGCATATATACGGAATTTAGAAAGATGGTAATGATGACCCTGTGTGCAAGACAGCAAAAGAGACACAGATGTGTAGAGCGGACTTTTGGATTCTGAGGGAGAGGGAGAGGGTGGGATGATTTGGCAGAATGGCATTGAAACATGTATACTGTCATGTAAGAAAAGAATCGCCAGTCTATGTTTGATGCAGGATACAGGATGCTTGGGGCTGGTGCATGGGAATGATCCAGAGAGATGATGTGGGGTGGGAGGTGGGAGGGGGGGTTCATGTTTGGGAGCTCATGTACACCCGTGGTGGATTCATGTCAATGTATGCCAAAACCAGTACAGTATTGTAAAGTAAAATAAAGTAAAAATAAAAATTAAAAAAAAAAGTAAAAAAATAAAAGATAAAAAAA
Source organism: Oryx dammah (assembly GCF_014754425.2). Lineage (NCBI taxonomy): Eukaryota > Metazoa > Chordata > Mammalia > Artiodactyla > Bovidae > Oryx > Oryx dammah. The sequence continues at coordinate 15,211,293 of NW_024070200.1, forward strand.
GAAGCAAGGGGTTTAAGGAGAAAACAAAATTTCAGCCTTGTAGCCGGGACCTAATCAAGCCACTTACAGCTTCCTAGGATGTATGAAATATTTTTGTATCACAATAGGTCATTGGAAAGCTGATGTGGGACAAAGGGAGGGTGGGGGAGGTTAGGAAACACTGGATGCAGAACTACTTGACAAAGAGGAGTCCATTTTCATTAGATTTAAGAAGAAGACTGTTGATGATATTAAGCTTAGTAGTTTCATGAAATAGTGAATCCAAAAACCAGCATAAAATGGTAAGGTATTGAAGGTAAAATGAGGGATTCAAACATAGAGAGTGTAGATATCTTTTTTCAAGAAATATAGACTATGCTTCCTCTATGGAGAGTCAGGTGGGGGGAACAGTGACGGACTTTATCCTACTCATTTACAAAGGGGAAAGTCCAGTAAAGAAGGGATGGGTGAAAGTCCAGAGGGTGGGCTAAGGTGGTAGAGACAGATGACAGAGCAAGTCCCTGAGAAGAAGTCTGTGACTCTCTGGGCTAGAGAGCCTTGGCAGTGGAATCTTTTATTAAGAATAACGCAGAGTAACATGAGTATTTTCCCTCTCACTTCACAGGAGATCATCAAGATGTTAGTTAGGATACTGTGGGGACTAGAGTGAATGAAATGGATCTTGTATATTGAAGGCTGAGGTCTGCGAGGAGTGAGAAATCTGATTAAACATGGGGCAGTGGGTGAAATGCAGAATAATGAGGCTGGAGGCAGTAGAAGCAAAGGACGTAACATTTAAATCCAGTCCACGAATGGCTAAGGAAGGGCAGCAGGGTCTTGTGGCAGGAAGAACTCCTGCATATTCTATGCATGTAGCAAACACGTGGGTTTCAAAGACAAATTTTGTTGCTGGTGAGGATAAAGGAAAGGATTCTCAAGGGACTAGATTTTCTGTGTGAACATGTAGAATTTGGAACTAGCAAGATTTGTGTATTTGTCTGTGTGATATTCAAGCTCTGGTTTATATTTGGGGGGCATTTTGGATATTAGTTAGATATTAATTATATATGTCTCCTTATGTTGTACTTTCCTGAATGCAGAGACTATATATCACCTACCACAGTTGGTAGTACTTATTGACTGAAGGAATGTCGTGAAGGGTGTTAGCAAGTACTTCCCAGACAATTAGGTTTGTCAAAACTTGAAACAATCAATATAAAAGACAATGTAAAAATCTGCAAATTAACCTTACCACTTGGAATTAAATCTTTGAAGATTTATTTAGATTTTTGAACAAGAACTTATTCTTAAAGTATTTCTAAGATTATATCTTTAATGTGATATCACTGTTTCATTGTCATTATATAATGTTAGGATTTTTTTATACATTGCCACTTTAATATTCTTAACTGTATGGTATGATGAGCTAGGTTATTTGGGAGTAACATGCAATCCTCCAAATTTCAGCATCTTAAAGAGAAAGAAGAGGAAAGTTTACCATTTTTTTTCCTGCTGCCTGTCTGTTGTGGATTGGCTACAGCTCTGTTCCATGCCATCTTCACTCCAGGAGCCAGGCTAATAGAGCAGCTTTTCACTTGAAAATTGCCAATTGTTTGTGGAAGCAGGAAATGATAGAATGGCAAAGCACGCTTTACCCTGAAAGCCTCTGCTTGAAGTGATCCATGTCCCTGCCCACACTGAGTTGGCTGAAGCAAGTCATATGCTACTCCTGACTTCAACACCGTGAGGATGTTTAATTCCCGCTGGAGGAAAGGCAGTGCATTTTTGTGAATAGTTACACAATCTACTACAGCATAAAAACTGTTACATTTTTCAAAAACATTCTTGGGAGGAATATTTTAAAGCATTTTAAAGCTGAGAGTCAGACATTTTACTCACAGAAAGTGATATCAAAACAGTGGTGGCCAAGAAACTCATACTCTGAGAAATATATTTGCACTTACTGTAAAGCAGTTTCCCTCAAGTATAGGAACAAGTACAGGAACACTGTAATTCCTTACTGCTTGTCGAGGTCTGCCTGTCTCAATGACTCCCCTTTTGCCCTGGGGTCAGAGTTAACCACGCAGGTCCCCTCCCTGTGGACTTCAGGGCATCCGTGCCAGTACATCTCTGCCAGTGAGGCCACTGGGTCTTGTTGGTCTCTGTCCTTTTGTCCTGACTCAGCTCTTACCATGAGCAATGAGGATAAATAACACTGGTTTAACGTAAAATAGTCTATTTGTCATGCAGTGTTTACTTTCTTTAAGGGATTTCTTTTTACAAATGGTTAACAACTCCCCCCCACCCCCGCCGCCTTTTTTCCCCTTAAATATGCATTCTAGGTAAGGACAGTGAAAGAGTAGCTGACAGGTTACTATTTAGCTGTGTTTCTTTCAGGACTTGGTGAGTTGTTTAGTTTTCATGTGATATGCGATAGGTTTCTGTACTAGCTCTGAGCTATTTATACTACATGCTTCCCTATGTAGTACACATAATTTATATTTATAACTTTCAAATGATTTTTATTTTTGGTACATTTACTTTCTTAACAAAACCTCATGGCAGTAGTGTTAAAATTAGTTTGTCTTCTTAGAGGAGGTGCAAGTGTGGTTGCAAATACAATTTTTCCTCAGCTTCCCCTCTTGTTATCTCTCCTTTGCAGTGAATCAGTTATCACCTTCTAGAACATCCACTGTTATGGCCCACATAAATTATTTCTCTCTCTTAGCAGCAGTGGATACTTTGGGTTCTTCCTGTGGCAACATCTGTCCTCTAAAAAGATCTTTTTCCAAACCCTCAGAATCTTGTTCTAAATATTTGCTGGTTGGTTAAACAAATCTAGTAAATATAATAGTGGATTAACGTATTTTCCCTATAATATAATGCATTTGCCTTTGAAGTTTTCTCAAAGACCATGACTTAAGCATCGTCAGTGCAAGAGTGAAACGTTTGTGTGGCATCAACTTCTGTGTGTGGATGTGGTCATGACCTTATTGTTTATTCTAATTTAATTCTCAGAGCAACCATGTGGGGTAGATAAAGTTATTATCTCCATTTTACAGTTGAGAAATATGACCACATTTTTTTCTGATACTGATAGAATCCAATCCTTCTATCCATTCATTCTTCATTTATTGATTGCCAAATATGTGTTCAGTAGAAAGATAACTAAGAAATCAATAGTTTTTGCCAACCAGAGGATCATAACCAAGTGTGGGAAGAGACACGTAGAAATTAAGACTCAGTAATGGTGGTGTGGATAAAGTGCCATGGGAACACTGATATCTGGAGAGGTCTTGGAAAGCAAACTCTGGGAGATAGTGAAGGACAGGGAAGCCTGGCACACTGCAGTCCATGAAGCTGCAAAGAGTCAGACAGGACTTAGTGACTAAACAACAACTTGGAAGGCTTTGTAAGGTAAGGTTGTTGAGTGGAGTTTTGAGGGGTGGGTAAGAGTTGTTCAAGTAAAAAGAGAGGGCAGAGGGGCACTATGGGAAGGGGTGATACTGTGTCAGAGTGTGGAGGAGAGAAAGAGAGAGGCTTTCTCAGGAAATTGCTTACAATCTGGCTTGGGGGGCCCAGTATGTGTGTGGAATTGGAGCTGTGAAATGAGATTAGAAAGCAGAAACTAGATGGAGATGGAAAGCAAATAAAGGATTTTGAATGTGGTAGAGATTTGTGCTTTAGGAAGGGCACCTTTGCAATTGTATAAAATTTGCATGCCAGAGAAAAACTGACCTCAGATTAAAGAGATAAAAACAAAACAAAACAAAACAAAAAAACATATAAAATCCTAAACACATTAAACATAGACAATAATCAATTATCAAGTAAATTTATTTAACTTTTGGTCAATAACTAATATTTATCTGAAATTTACTCTGAACAAGAATAATTACTTGTATCTTTTTTCAGAATGTAGAATTAGATATTAATAAATCCAGAAAGAATGACGGGATGGAGCCAAAGAAAAACAATACCCAGCTGTGGATGGGTATAGAAGCAAGGTCTGATGCTATAAAGAGCAATATTGCATAGGAACCTGGAATGTCAGGTCTATGAATCAAGGCAAATTGGAAGAGGTCAAACAGGAGATGGCAAGAGTAAACGTCGACATTCTAGGAATCAGCGAACTAAAATGGACTGGAATGGGTAAATTTAACTCAGATGACCATTATATCTATTACTGCAGGCAGGAATCCCTCAGAAGAAATGGAGTAGCCATCATGGTCAACAGAAGAGTCTGAAATGCAGTACTTGGATGCAATCTCAAAAATGACAGAATGATCTCTGTTCGTCTCCAAGGCAAACCATTCAATATCACTGTAATCCGAGTCTATGCCCCAACCAGTAATGCTGAAGAAGCTGAAGTTGAACGGGTCTATGAAGACCTACAAGACCTTTTAGAACTAACACCCAAAAAAGATGTCCTTTTCATTCTAGGGGACTGGAATGCAAAAGTAGGAAGTCAAGAAACACCTGGAGTAACAGGCAAATTTGGTCTTGGAATACGGAATGAGGCAGGGCAAAGACTAATAGAGTTTTGCCAAGATAATGCACTGGTCATAGCAAACACCTTCTTCCAACAACACAAGAGAAGACTCTACACATGGACATCACCAGATGGTCAACACCGAAATCAGATTGATTATATTCTTTGCAGCCAAAGCTGGAGAAGCTCTGTACAGTCAACAAAAACTAGACCAGGTGCTGACTGTGGCTCAGATCATGAACTCCTTATTACCAAATTCAGACTGAAATTTAAGAAAGCAGGGAAAACCACTAGACCATTTAGGTATGACCTAAATCAAATCCCTTATGATTATACAGTGGAAGTGAGAAATAGAATTAAGGGCCTAGATCTGATAGATAGAGTGCCTGATGAACTATGGAATGAGGTTTGTGACATTGTAAGGAGACAGGGATCAAGACCATCAGTAGGAAAAAGAAATGCAAAAAAGCAAAATGGCTGTCTGGGGAAGCCTTACAAATAGCTGTGAGATGAAGAGAAGAGAAAAGCCAAGGAGAAAAGGAAAGATATAAGCATCTGAATGCAGAGTTCCAAAGAATAGAAAGAAGAGAAAAGAAAGCCTTCTTCAGTGATCAATGCAAAGAAATAGAGGAAAACAACAGAATGGAAAAGACTAGAGATCTCTTCAAGAAAATTAGAGATACCAAGGGAACATTTCATGCAAAGATGGGCTCAATAAAGGACAGAAATGGTATGGACCTAACAGAAGCAGAAGATATTAAGAACAGATGGCAAGAATACATGGAAGAACTGTACAAAAAAGATCTTCACAACCCAGATAATCACAATGGTGTGATCACTCATCGAGAACCAGACATCATCTTGGAATGTGAAGTCAAGTGGGCCTTAGAAAGCATTACTACAAACAAAGCTAGTGGAGGTGATGGCATTCCAGTTTAGCTATTTCAAATCCTGAAAGATGATGCTGTGAAAGTGCTGCACTCAATATGCCAGCAAATTTGGAAAACTCAGCAGTGGCCACAGGACTGGAAATGGTCACTTTTCATTCCAATCCCAAAGAAAGGCAATGCCAAAGAATGCTCAAACTACTGCACAATTGCACTCATCTCACATGCTAGTAAAGTAATGCTCAAAATTCTCCAAGCCAGACTTCAGCAATACATGAACCATGAACTTCCAGATGTTCAAGCTGGTTTTAGAAAAGGCAAAGGAACCAGAGATCAAATTGCCAACATCCACTGGATCATCAAAAAAGCAAGAGAGTTTTCCAGAAAAACATCTATTTCTGCTTTATTGACTATGCCAAAGACTTTGACTGTGTGGATCACAATAAACTGTGGAAAATTCTGAAAGAGATGGGAATACCAGACCACCTAACCTGCCTCTTGAAAAATCTGTATGCAGGTCAGGAAGCAACAGTTAGAACTGGACATGGAACAACAGACTGGTTCCAAATAGGAAAAGGAGTGCATCAAGGCTGTATATTGTCACCCTGCTTATTTAACTTCTATGCAGAGTACATCATGAGAAACGCTGGGCTGGAAGAAGCACAAGCTGGAATCAAGATTGCTGGGAGAAATATGAATAACCTCAGATATGCAGATGACACCACCCTTATGGCAGAAAGTGAAGAGGAACTCAAAAGCCTCTTGATGAAAGTGAAAGAGGAGAGTGAAAAAGTTGGCTTAAAGCTCAACATTCAGAAAATGAAGATCATGGCATCTGGTCCCATCACTCCATGGGAAATAGATGGAGAAACAGTGGAAAGAGTGTCAGACTTTATTTTTTTGGGCTCCAAAATCACTGCAGATGGTGATTGCAGCCATGAAATTAAAAGACACTTACTCCTTGTAAGAAAAGTTATGACCAACCTAGACAGCATAATCAAAAGCAGAGACATTACTTTGCTGACTAAGGTCCGTCTAGTCAAGGCTATGGTTTTTCCTGTGGTCATGTATGGATGTGAGAGTTGGACTGTGAAGAAAGCTCAGCACTGAAGAATTGATGCTTTTGAACTTGGTGTTGGAGAAGACTCTTGAGAGAACATTGGACTGCAAGGAGATCCAACCAGTCCATTCTGAAGGAGATCAGCCCTGGGATTTCTTTGGAAGGAATGATGCTAAAGCTGAAACTCCAGTACTTTGGCCACCTCATGCGAAGAGTTGACTCATTGGAAAAGACTTTGATGCTGGGAGGGATTGGGGGCAGGAGGAGAAGGGGACGACCGAGGATGAGATGGCTGGATGGCGTCACTGACTCGATGGACGCGAGTCTGAGTGAACTCTAGGAGTTGGTGATGAACAGGGAGGCCTGGTGTGCTGCGATTCATGGGGTTGCAAAGAGTTGGACACGACTGAGCGAGTGAACTGAACTGAACTGATTTAAAATTTATTATATTATAATTGTTTAAATTCCTGCTGTACAAAAAAATGATTCAGTTATACATATGTGTGTGTGTGTGCTTCAGTCACTTCCAACTTTTTGCGACCCAGTGACTGTAGCCTGCCAGGTTCCTCTGTCCTTGGGGTTCTCCAGGAAAAAATACTGAAGTGGGTTGCCATGCCCTCTTCTGGGGATCTTCCTGACCCAGGGATCAAACCCATGGCTCCTGTGTCTCCTACATTGTAGGCAGATTCTTTTTCCATTGAGCCACCTGAAAAGTCCATCTGTTAATATATATGTACAGTCTTTTTCATTATGGTTTATCACAGGATGTTGAATATAACTCCCTATGTTATACAGTGGGACCTTGTTGTTTATCCTAATTTAATTCTCAGAACAACCATGTGGGGTAGATAGAGTTATTATCTCCATTTTACAGTTGAGAAGTATTATGCCCAAATAAGTTAGATAGTTTGCTACATAAATTAAAAAATGAAGGAGTCAATTATTCGAATAAACTTCTGACAACCACAAATTCAATGCTCCTTCCACAATGCCTCTTTTTTCTCTCTGCTTTCAGAATTTATACTCATGACACAGGAAAGGAAATGTGTCTCTTTAAAGAAGGATTTTTGTGGTTTAGTGTTTTGTGTTGAGTCCTAGATTAAGAATCAAACTGGGGGACTTAGATTGAGTGGGTAAAATAAAGTTTTATGATTAGAATAGTCTTTGCTGAGAGTAACTCATTCATAAGTAGAAGACTGATTGTAATAGAGGATGACAGAAGAATGTAATCTGGGCAGACTCAGGAAGTTCACTGATAGATGACCAGTAAGCCATGGCACATTTTGCACCAAGAGGTTAAAATGTTTCACATAGTGTTTAATTAACACCAACTGCTCTTAACTGAATAAGATATGCCAATGGAAGAAAGGTAAAGGGAAAAATGTGACAAAGAGGGAACTCAAAGCCCCAGAGTGTTGTGGGTACATTTCAGTTCAGTTCAGTTCAGTCGCTCAGTCGTGTCCAGCTCTTTGCAACCCCATGAATGCAGCATGCCAGGCCTCCCTGTCCATCACTATCTCCCGGAGTTCACTCAGACTCACGTCCATCGAGTCAGTGATGCCATCCAGCCATCTCATCCTCTGTCATCCCCTTCTCCTCCTGCCCCCAATCCCTCCCAGCATCAGAGTCTTTTCCAATGAGTCAACTCTTCGCAACAGGTGGCCAAAGTACTGGAGCTTCAGCTTCAGCATCATTCCTTCCGAAGAAATCCCAGGGTTGATCTCCTTGAGAATGGACTGGTTGGATCTCCTTGCAGTCCAAGGGACTCTCAAGAGTCTTCTCAGTTCAAAAGCATCAATTCTTTGGCGCTCAGCCTTCTTCACAGTCCAACTCTCACATCCATACATGACCACTGGAAAAACCATAGCCTTGACTAGATGGACCTTTGTTGGCAAAGTAATGTCTCTGCTTTTGAATATGCTATATAGGTTGGTCATCACTTTTCTTCCAAGGAGTAAGCGTCTTTTAATTTCATGGCTGCAGTCACCATCTGCAGTGATTTTGGAGCCCCCCCAAAATAAAGTCTGACAATGTTTCCACTGTTTCCCCATCTATTTCCCATGAAGTGATGGGACCGGATGCCTCAGTTGTCCACTAATGTCCCAGTCAATGCCTACTTGCTTACATGTTAGTTTTTAAGCAAGGAAATTTCATTAAATTTTCTATGACCAATACAGTATTTTTATGCCTGCTCAAACACTCTCTTGACAGTGATATTTATTTAATATATTGAAAAATTAGTTTAATTTCAGAAAATCTATGTTTTCCCTATCAAACTGTCATTGCTTAAGATAGCAAAACAACGAACATTTATCATTTATTTCATGTATTTCTAAACATCTCTCAGACCACTCTGTGAAAATGTACTAATACTTCTTTTATAATGCATTTTGTGGTACATTTTGAGTTGCAGTGAGGTCTGAGTTCCTAGAATATATCTCTAGATTTTAGGGTATACTAAAAAAAAAAAGATGATATAATGTTTCAAAAATTACCTGGTTTTAAAAGTCCATAAATACCAACCAAATATTAATTCTATGAATAATATGAACATAAAAATAGCTTTTTTTGCTGTATAGTTTACATCTTAAAGGCAGGTATGAGACATTATAATATTAATTATGTGCTTTTACTCATTATAATTCTACTGATTTCTATTGAGTCATTTAATTGAAGATGTTTGTATATTACAATTAAAGTTGTTTTTTTTTTTCTTCCTGAGTAAGACTTTATTCCAAGGGCCATTACAAATAAAATTCTACTTCAAATAATTTTTAGGCATTCATTTTTTTAAGGTCTGCTATAGTTCATGTTGAGTGTTGCAAGGTATGTTCTTTAGTTCTTTAAGATTTAAGTAAAATGACACTTGATTTATAATATGAACCACATAAATCATAATTTTATTTCATTTAGCTATGTGTTCATAGTGTGTTAATGTGCCATGCACCTATAATGTTCCATATGCTTTACTTCAATATCCCAAAGACTATGAAAATAAAATGTTTACTTTGGAAACTCAGAAACACAGAAAAGATATATTTCTTTAAAAGATGAAAAGAATATTTAAATTATCCTCTTTCACCAGAAGAATATATTGCAACCATTTTTTTTTTTTAGGGATTAACTCTAAAGTAAAAAGCAGGCAGGAAATTTCTTAAAAGAAAATCAAGGCTTTGTATTTCAGTAATTACTGAAATTTTGCAAGGAGATGATATTTGGTGGCTAAAATATAAAAATGAAAATCTCCATTGCCTAAAGTGAAACAATAACTATTCTAAATGTCTTATCCACATGACATTGAGAATAATGATGGAAAACTTTATTAGTTTCTTTTAGTTCAACCATTTAGCTCAGACTACACTCTAAAACATATACAGACATGACTGAACCACTGAACTGAACTGAACAGAACACTCTAAAACATATACTTTTACCTACCAAGAATCACTTATCATGCTTTGTCTGGTGGAAAAAAAAAAGTGAACGTGTTAGTTGATCAGTCAGGTCTGATTGTGACGCTGTAAACTGTAGCCTGCCAGGCTCTCTGTCCATGGTATTCTCTAGGCAAGAATATTGGAGTGGGTTGCCATTTCCCTCTCTAGAAGATCTTCCCTACTCTGGGATCGACTGTCTGAGCCACCAGGGAAGCCCCGGTTTCTACCTCAAAAAAGAGAAACTGGTAGTTCAACTAGTTTCATGTGCTTTTAGTAAAAATCATCTGATATTTAATTTGGAAAGGAATTAAAAGTAAAAGGGACACTAGGGAACTTTTGAGGGTTATGTGTATGTTTCATAACTTGATCATGCTTGTAGTTTCATGGCTAAATGCATACGTCAAAACACAGTAAAATTTACACTTTAAATATTTATAGTTATTTGGTCTGTCAGTTAAATCCCATAAATATGTTTAAAAATATGAGTGAGTGTATTGTATATATTGTGTATCAATACACAATATAAGTATATTGGAACAACAATAATAAGCTCATTCAGAAATTTAACTTTTAAAATAATTTCACTAATTACAGGATTGGAAGACAAACCCAGGGTCTTTCTGCATTTCCTCATGTCTTATGAGCAGGGACCCTGGCTACTTTTGTTTATATAGTAAACAGTCTTGGAAGGTAAAAGTGTCTCCCTCTAAAGCAAAGGGCAGATTTGTTTACTGTCTAGTATGAAAAAGATAATGTGTCCCTCTGGGGCAAAGGGCAGTCATGATTATTGCACATTCTAAGAAATCTGGGTCCCCTTTGCTTGGGGCTTCTTTCTGTAATATGACCCATGGCACATACCTTCTTGATACTACACTTAGAGACTGAGGTCTGGAATATGGGGCAAATCCTGATACTCTAGCTACTGTATTGCTGTAAGTAATAAATTGACCTTTGTCTCTGACGTAGGAGTCTCATGTCTTTTGCCAGCTTTTGTGAACTATGGCTGTTTAACTTTCAGGTATAGTAAAATGCCAGATCCTTTATAAAGTTCTTGACAGCTTTGATGATAAGGATAGGATGCTGAAAGAGACATTGCTTTCTGGAAGAGGAAAAATGGGCCTCACCACTGATAAATGGGATTTCAGGGAATTCCATGAGGAACTGATAAATATGGAACAAACTGCATGATCAACTGGGCAATAAATTATCATCCACTTTACCACTAGCTGATGAGAAGGGATTTTGAGAGGTTGTTGCAGGTTGAACTCTCTTGCTTTTTCAATGATCCAGCTGATGTTGGCAATTTGATCTCTGGTTCCTCTGCCTTTTCTAAAACCAGCTTGAACATCTGGAAGTTCACAGTTCATATATTGCTGAAGCCTGGCTTGGAGAATTTTAAGCATTACTTTACTAGCATGTGAGATGAGTGCAATTGTGCAGATGTTTGAGCATTCTTTGGCATTGCCTTTCTTTGGGATTGGACTGAAAACTGACCTTTTCCAGTCCTGTGGCCACTGCTGAGTTTTCCAAATTTGCTGGCATATTGAGTGCAGCACTTTCACAGCATCATGCTTGTGGTTTCATGGCTAAATGCGTACATCAAAACGCAGTAAAATTTACACTTTAAATATTTATAGTTTTTTTGGTCTGTCCAAAAAATCCAATAAATCTGTTTAAAAATCTTTCAGAGTTTGAAATAGCTCAACTGGAATTCCATCACCTCCACTAGCTTTGTTCATAGTGATGCTTCCTAAGGCCCACTTGACTTCACATTCCAGGATGTCTGGCTCTAGGTGAGTGATCACACTATCATCATTATCTTGGTCATAAAGATCTTTTTTTGGTACAGTGCTTCTGTGTATTCTTGCCACCTGTTCTTAATACCTTCTTCTGTTAGGTCCCTACCATTTCTGTCTTTTATTGAGCCCATCTTTGCATGAAATGTTCCCTTGGTATCTCTAATTTTCTTGAAGAGATCTCTAGTCTTTCTAATTCTATTGTCTTCCTCTATTTCTTTGCATTGATCCCTGAGGAAGGCTTTCTTATCTCTCCTTGCTATTCTTTGGAACTGCATTCAAATGGGTATATCTTTCCTTTTCTCCTTTGCTTTTCGCTTCCCTTCTTTTCATGGCTATTTGTAAGGCCTCCTCAGATAGCCATTTTGCTTTTTTGTATTTCTTTTTCTTGGTCTTGATTCCTGTCTCCTGTTCAGTGTCACGAACCTCATTCCATAGTTCATCAGGCACTCTATCTATCAGATCTAGTCCCTTAAATCTATTTCTCACTTCCATTGTATAGTCATAAGGGATTTGATTTAGGTCATACCTGAATGGTCTAGTGGTTTTCTCTACTTTCTTCAATTTCAGTCTGAATTCGGCAATAAGGAGTTCATGTTCCAAGCCACAGTCAGCTCCCAGTCTTGTTTTTGCTGACTGTATTGAGTTTCTCCATCTTTGGCTGCAAAGAATATAATCAATCTCATTTTGGTGTTGACATTCAGAAAACTAAGATCATGGCATCCAGTCCCATCACTTCATGGCATAGATGGGGAAACAGTGGAAACAGTGGCTGACTTTATTTTTTTGGGCTCCAAAATCACTGCAGATGGTGATTGGAGACATGAAATTAAAAAATGCTTACTCCTTGGGAGGAAAGTTACAACCAACCTAAACAGCATATTAAAAAACAGAGACATTACTTTGCCAACAAAGGTTCGTCTAGTCAAGGCTATGTTTTTTCCAGTGGTCATGTATGGATGTGAGAGTTGGACTATAAAGAAAGCTGAGCACTGAAGAATTGATGCTTTTGAACTGTGGTGTTGGGGAAGACTCTTGAGAGTCCCTTGGACTGCAAGGAGATCCAACCAGTCCATCCCAAAGGAGATCAGTCCTCGGTGTTCATTGGAAGGACTGATGTTGAAACTGAAACTCAACAATTTCACCACCTGATGTGAAGAACTGACTCACTGGAAAAGACCCTGATGCTGGGAAAGATTGAGGGCAGGAGGAGAAGGGGATGACAGAGGATGAGATGGTTGGATGGCATCACCGACTCGATGGACATGGGTTTGGGTGGACTCCAGAAGTTGGTGATGGACAGGGAGGCCTGGCGTGCTACGGTTCATGAGGTTGCAAAGAGTTGGACACGACTGAGTGATTGAACTGAACTGAACTGAACTGAACTGCGAGTTGAACACTAGGGAATAAATTGAAAGGTAGTTGTATGAATTGTGTCCTTGTCCTCTGGGTGGAAGACTTTTGTGTCAGTTTGGTGGCCAGCATCAGGCCTACCCTTTCGGGTTTTAGATGCATCACTTCCTTTACATTGATAGGCACATTCCTTTAGAAGAGCACCTAATAGCTTTCTCTAGTCAAAATCGAATGTCTACGGATGGCTAACAAACACATGAAAAGATGCTCAACATCACTCATTATTAGAGAAATGCAAATCAAAACCACAATGAGGTACCACTTCACACCAGTCAGAATGGCTGCGATCCAAAAATCTGCAAGCAATAAATGCTGGAGAGGATGTGGAGAGAAGGGAACACTCCTACACTGTTGGTGGGAATGCAAACTAGTACAGCCACTATGGAAAACAGTGTGGAGATTCCTTAAAAAATTGCAAATAGAATTGCCTTATGACCCAGCAATCCCACTGCTGGGCATACACATGGAGGAAACCAGAACTGAAAGAGACACATGTACCCCAATGTTCATCACAGCACTGTTTATAATAGCCAGGACATGGAGGCAACCTAGATGTCCATCAGCAGATGAATGGATAAGAAAGCTGTGGTACATATACACAATGGAGTATTACTCAGCTGTTAAAAAGAATACATCTGAATCAGTTCTGATGAGATGGATGAAACTGGAGCCGATTATACAGAGTGAAGTAAGCCAGAAAGAAAAACACCAATACAGTATACTAACACATATATATGGAATTTAGAAAGATGGCAATGATGACCCTGTATGCAGGACAGCAAAAAAGACACAGATGTGTATAGCGGACTTTTGGACTCAGTGGGAAAGGGAGAGGGTGAGATGATTTGGGAGAACGGCATTGAAACATGTATAATATCATGTAAGAATTGAATTGCCAGTCTATGTCCGATGCAGGATATGGCACGCTTGGGGCTGGTACGTGGGGATGACCCAGAGAGATGTTGTGGGGAGGGGGGTGGGAGGGGGGTTCATGTTTGGGAACACATGTACACCCGTGGTGGATTCATGTCAATGTATGCCAAAACCAATACAGAACTGTAAAGTAAAAATAAATAAATAAATAAATAAATAAATTAAAAAAAAAATCGAATGTCTAACTGATAGAGGCCTTTTGACTCTCTATCCTGAGAGTCCCATTTTAGGGTGGGTCAACTCAGATTTAACAACTAATAAGATGAGAAGTTAAAAGTCATAGTCATAGTCAAAGTTACAGTTTTTCCAGTAGTGATGTATGGATGTGGGAGTTGGAACATGAAGGCTGAGTGCCAAAGAATTAATGCTTTCAAATTGTGGTACTGTAGAAGACTCTTGGGAGTCTCTTTGACTGGCAGGAGATCAAATCAGTCAATCCTAAAGGAAATCAACACTGAATATTCACTGAAAGGACTGATGATGAAGCGGAAGTTCCAATATTTGGCCACCTGATGCAAAGAGCTGACTCATTGGAAAAGACCCTGATACTGGGAAAGATTGAAGGCAGGAGGTGAAGGGGATTACAGAGGATGAGATAGTTGGATGACATCATTGACTCAATGGACATGAGTGTGAGCAAACTCCGGGAGATAGTAAAAAACAGGGAAGCCTGGCGTGCTGCAGTTCATGGGGTCGCAAAGACTCAGACATGACTAGTGACTGAACAACAGCAACAACAACAAGAGAAGGATTCCTAGAGTTTCACTTGTCAAGTATTCAAGACTGCAGCTAACATTGGGCTTCCCAGGTGGCACAGTAATAAAGAATCTGCCTGCCAATGCAGGATATGAGAATACAAGGGTTCAATCATCCCTGGGTCAGGAAGATCCCTGGAAGGAAGCAATGACAACCTGCTCCAGAATTCTTGCCTGGAAAATCCCATGGACAGAGGAGTCTGGCAGGCTACAGTCCATGGGATTGCAAAGAGTTGGATATGACAGTGACTGAGCATGCAGCTAATGTTGTCTGTGCAGTATCTTTGCTTTATATGAAAAAGTGATAGCTATCCCTCCGGGGAATGGGACTCTCAGTTCACAGAGGTTTTTCTGTTTGTCTGGGCTTAGTTCACTGATGCTTCATCTAGGCTGAAATTAAAAAAATTGAGCTGCAGTAACTGTTCAGCCTAAAGACCAGTTGTATAGAACTAAAAATGGACATGTTTACCCTGCATAGTGGTCAGAAATCAAGGCCATTCTCATGCCTCTGGCCAAGACTCCCCTTGATAACCTTGTTGTATCCTTATTAATTGTAGGCTATAATGAATGTCCTAGCTGGTAGTCTGTCACATAGAAAATTATAAGTGATAAAATAAAAGACATGCCTCTTTGGGCCTGTGAAACTGTGGAAACAGATTGATAAAACTGTTGATTGAACTGTTTCTTGATCATTCACGTAGTGCCCATGAGAAGGGCTCATCCTATGATGAGAACAATTAGAACTAACTATGGATGCTCTGCCCAGATTGTTATCACTGCTTTGTATATCCATCATTGTCCTGGACATGACAACATATCCACCATTATAGATTCGGTATAAATATTTCTGATGCAGAGGCTACTCCTGCATAGAAGACTTTTTGGCTCTTGGCAAAAGTAAACCCATTTGTCCTTCCATAGCGGAGTCACATGACATGGGGTTGGGGCCCTCACTCACTTCTGGTAGGTTGACTATATATCAGAGGAATTTGTGTCACTCCAGAAGCAAGAACTGAACTGAGTTATTCTAATTGAACCAAGGACCTTAAGGTTTACCACCTGGCCAGGAGACCATATTGAAGTTATTGTCAATCTCTGCCTTCTAATTGAGTCTTAGAGACTCTCACGATTTTGAACAGCATTTTCTTTTCAGGGGTGCCAACTGTGGTCAGGACTGTGCATTAATGGGGAAGCCAGGCATTAGTTTGATTTCTTGCCAAAAATAGTGACCTGTACCTTAGGGGTGGTCTAAGAGAACTTCAAATATTTTATGCAGTTAGAAAAGGTGGTACAAAATTTGTCCTTGACTTTCACTGAAGTGATCAGTAACACTGCCTTGACCCTGAAGACATTCAAGTCAGCCTCAACTCACTAGCCAAGGTTGTTATAGATATAAATACTCACTCTTCTTCCCATATTTTTCTGTTGTGAGATTAAATTATTCTTTGTGAGGAGGCTTTTCCTTGAGGTAGATTTTCTTATAGTATAGATCTGAGAGTTCCAAATCTTTACAGATAGAAAAAGATTGTTTTTGCCCATATTGCTTCCCATATCTTTGTTTCCTTCCCAAATATGTATCAACCCCAAAGTTTTTCTGTCAGTCTGCAAAACACAGAAAGTATAAGCTCTTTTTCTTGTTTGTACTTTTGTGTCATAAATTAGGTTTTGTGAAAGTGTTCAGTTACCACGGTGATAGCCACTAAATAATGTAAAGGAACAGAATTCTCTCTTTTAAATATAAATTGTGCATTCATAACACATCAAAAATGCACTAGATTCACTGGCTTCTTCAGCATCAGAAATACCTGACAATAATGCCAGATTATCACGGTTTCTTCTTAAAGGGAGCAAGAACTAATGATAAGAAGTGTTTTGAGATATATAATGGAATATGTGCAGATTTAAACAAAGATGTAAATTTAAGGAATGTAAATGAAATAGTGGTGGGAAAGTATACCATGTATACTATCTGAAGGATGTTATTTCAATTCTAATCTTATGTTTCTGGTGCAAAAAACATCTAAAGAAAATATTCCTTTTCGTTCTTCCTTTATATAGTCTGCCTTATCAGATTCTATTTCCTATTTGAAAATATAACTGAATAGGAATCGAGATGGTTTTAAAAGTATATAAGAATTTAGAATGCTATAACATTTTTGTGAAATGTACTATATCTGATGTCACCTAAAATAGCGTTAGAAGTGACCAGATCTGATAATAGCCTAAATTATTTTTCATCTCTTTTTATGGGGCTGAATTAAGTGACAAACTATTAGAGAACTAGTAACAGTACCCTGCACTGGTCTTTAAGTTTAGTAAAGATAATTTTTTTAATAGAATAAGAAGAAAATTTTAAGTTTAGTCAAATAAAGCTAGCTGTTCTAAGGGTCATAACTGAACATTGGTGGTACAGTTGAAAAAAATATTTCTCTTATTTTTGTCTGTGCTGATCTTCGTTGCTGCACTCAGGCTTTCTCCAGTTGTGGCCGGCAGGGGCTACTCTTAGTCTCAGTGCACGGGCCTCTCACTGCCGTGGCTTCTCTAGAAGCATGGGTTTCTAGATCCTGGGCTCTGGGCAGGCTTCAGTTGTTGTGGCGCAGGCTCCTATTTGCTCCGTGGCATGTGGAATCTTCTCAGACGAAGGTCTGAACTCGTGTCTCCTGCACTGGCAGGTGACTCCTTATCCCCTGTGCCACCAGGGAAGTCCTGGAGTAAAATTTAAGTTCACAGGCTGTGGCAAAAGACTACTCAAACTCACTGTGGTTAAGTGAGTGTGGGGCCCAGGGTGGGAGAACGTTTCTATTTTTGACGATTCCTTGCACGTGGAGGAAGTTCCCACTAGGTTAGCACTCCTGCCCTCTTGGCTTTCCCTTCCTGTTGTTTCATAAAGGGAGGGGAGTGACTTAATCTTATTGCTGAATTTGGAAGGGCAAACCGAACATACCAAGATTAAACCCCATTTTCTCTCCCTTCTTTTGGGAAGCCAGCTGACCATAGAAGGTAGGCAGACATTCTAGCCTATTCCTCTGTGATGACCCACATCAGATAGTCTGATGAAACTGAGTGCTATGAATAACTAAGACTACTTCCATGGTTAGTCTTAAGGAGCCATAAAGCTTTCGGATTTAAGTCATAATCTACAATGTCAGCTTTGTAGTAATGGTAAAGTTTTCATCTTCAGGCTTTTCTTGTTACTGCAGCACAGCTTTGCCTAACATGACAAATATAATACATTTGCTTGAATTACCTTTTTTAAATACCGGTGGTTGAAATACCTTTACTTAATGACATTTAACATAATTCATCTGTGCAATTCCACTATTTAGTTTTATTCATTTTCTTTTCATTTCTGATTCATATGTTCAATTCTTTCTTCCCTGTAGGCACTCATTCTAATGTGCTTTTTGTATGCCCTTGAATATTTATGCACCGTTACAAAATATGATTCATTGTGTTGTATATATTTTTAAAATTTACATACGTATTACGTATAAAAAGCTATGTAACTTTTTCCAATTTTTACATTTTTCTCTCAAAATAATGTTGCTATACACATATGGCTAGAGATGTGTTTCTTTGCAGAACATCTGAACTTTTGATAGACTTGTTTCATGAGAGCAGGGAAATGTCTGAGAACAGGAGTGTGGAAAGACGGCAAATGCTGAGTGGTAGCTCTTAAGGGTATATCTCTATAAGAAATCTTATGGTTTTGCTTATTATGTGTCCTTCATGTGGTGGACATAAGACAACTAACTTGCAGGCGAGCTCAATGGGTGATTCTAAACACAGTTCTAGATTCAGGTTATTTGTTTTTGTTATTTGGGGAAAGTTTCTTATTTGGTGAATTTAATGGGGAAAGGGGAAGGAAAATAAAAACACTTAGGTGAAAGATAGGCAGTTGATACAGTGGATAAGTGTTAGGGTATTGGGAAAGAGCAAGAACTAGGCTTGAAAAACATCAGTTCCCCCCTCCCCTACTTAAAGCCACAGATTGACACATGAAGGAAACTGCACAGAATAGCACAATTCCTACAGTTCCGGTGCAACATGGACTCGAAGAATGACTGTTTGACCAGAACTAGAGATAAAAATCCTAAGACTTTGAGAGAGAATGTTTGTATTTCAAAAATAACTTTTGTTTACTGATTGAATACCTTCTATGTTTTATGCATTTTACATGGATTCTCACCTTAATCCTCATACAGATTCTGAGGACAGTATAATTCTTATTCTCATTTTATAGCTGAGTAAGCTGAAGATGTATCATGAGTAGAGTCAAATCCAGGATTTAAAATCTGTCTGTATTTTTTGGGGCTCCAAAGTCACTGCAGATGGTGACTACAGCCATGAAATTAAAAGACTCTTGCTCCTTGGAAGAAGAGCTATGACCAACCTAGACAGTGTATTAAAAAGCAGAGACATTACTTTGCCAACAAAGGTCCGTGTAGTCAAAGGTATGGTTTTTCCAGTAGTCATATATGGATGTGAGAATTGGACTATAAAGAAAGCTGAGCACCGAAGAAATGATGGTTTTGAATTGTGTTGGAGAAGACTCTTGAGAGTCCCTTGGACTGCAAGGAGATCAAATCAGTTAATCCTAAAGGAAGTCAGTCCTGAATATTTCCTGATACTGAAGCTGAAACTCCAATACTTTGGCCACCTGATGCGAAGAACCAACTCGTTGGAAAAGACCTTGATTCTGGGAAAGATTGAAGGCAGGAGGAGAAGGGGATGCCAGAGGATGAGATGGTTGGATGGCATCTCCAACTCGATGGACATGAATTTGAGCAAGCTCTGGGAGTTGGTGATGGACAGGGAAGGCTGGTGTGCTGCAGTCCATGGGGTTGCAAAGAGCTGGACACGACTGAGTGACTGAGCTGAACTGAACTATATTGTCTAAAATCCATGTTCTTTCCAGTATGTGATGGTACCTCTCTATTTCAAGGAGAGAAATTTTGGGGATTTCTCTTTGGAGTCAGTATATTAGAGCACTCCTGGTGTGCAGTTCGGGAGCAAACAACATGGCTTAGAGACAAGAAGAGTCTCTTTAAAAAGAGAGGTGAATCAGCATCACGTTGAGAACAGTAACCTTTCTGTACCTGATGCAGAGTAGGAGTTTGATAACTATAGAATGGATGTTTGTTAAATAAACCACAACCAGAACCATACCATTATACCATTTGTAATTTGGTGTGTATTTATATAAACTACTTGCTACTTAACCAAAGGCAGTTCTTTCCATTATATGCCTTTAGTTTTCCCAAACTAACAGTTTGTAGACCATTTGAAGTCCCAAGGCAAGCAAACAAATAGGCAATCAGAGAATCTTCCTGGGCATTGTTCGGGAACAATGCCTGAACCAGGTGTACTCAGCTGACAATGACAGCCGCTTAGCTATGGCTTCAGGTGAGCAACAAAGTAAGCAACTGCCTAAGAAATAGAGCCAAAAATGGCTTATGCATTCCAGCTGAAGGTCAGGCTTCATAGTTTCTATGTGAGAAGATACTGGAGCATGTCAAAATATCTAACAGCCCCATTATTTCTTTCATTTGTTTCTTGTCTGTTTCTTCTTCCTATCTTCCTTTCTTAATATTTTTATTTGTTTCCTCTCTTGAAATTTTCTTTTTATTTCAGTAATTAGCAAGTTACTGATAAATTTTACTAAAGCATTTCCCAGACTCTATGGAAGGGATTTAAAAAAAATTGTCATTCTACAAAAGGGGAATAATCATTATGGCACCATTAGGTATGTAAATACAGTATTTAATCAAATTACATGTTGAATACTAATGCAAGCATGTGGATATACTATCTGAGGAAGGAGAGAGAACTAAGGTTAGGACATTCTGGATTTTGCCCTTCTGGTGAAAACATAATGGCTTTTCTTTATTTAAATCTTTTCCTCCCTTCTGGAAGGCTTTCAGCAGACTGAAGAGCCTAAGCTACTCCATCTTGTAAAAGAGCTCTATTTTGCAAAGGTACCGGGCAAACAGACTTAGACTTTGGATATTGCCTAAACTTGCCCCACTGTGCATGAGCCAATCAGCCCTTAGGTTAAACCTCCTGACTTTAAGTTCAAGAATTTGTGATTTACCTTGGAAGTAATGATTTACCTTTGTGATTTACCTTGCAAGTAATGAGTTACCATTGTGATTTACCTTGGACGTAATGATTTACTGTGGAAGTAAAAAAAACAATCAGAAATCCACACACAACCCTATAGAAGAGGGTAACCAATCAGTAGTCCTTCAGCCTGAACACCCCCTTTGTTACCCTTTCACCTGAATATTCCCTATATAAGCAGTGTAACCCAAAACTCAGGGCTCCTCTCCTTAGCCGCTGCGTCTGTAACGGTGGGAGCCCCAGCTCGAGCTTGGTAATAAAAACTGTCTTGCTTTTGCATCAGATACCGGCTCCCTGATGGTCATTGGGAGATTTCACAACTTGGGCATAATACAGACCATTTTCTTACACCAAAAGAAGCAAAGAACTGTCTGAAAGTGAATTTTTGTCCTGTTCTTTTCAAATGGAATAAGGAGCCTATTGAGATTATCTCACTGCAAAGTTAAGCTTGATGTGATTTAGAATAATGCCTCTTATTAACAGAAGGTTCCAGACCTGATTGTTACCAATGTTTGTATACCTCAGTGCCAAATACTAGGTGTTTGTTTCAATTAATTGTGAAATACAGATTAGGTATAAGTAAATAAAGATCCTAGATAATTAAAAAATATGATTTTGGGGGCCATGTTTTGTATCAAAATATAAACATGTGGCATAATATAAATTTAATCAATAAATTTATATTTATTCATAGTCTTTTCCCACTTAGGTGGAATAGAGAATGATTTGTGTATAATTTATTGGGAAGATGAAAAGGGCAAGATGAAAAGCTTTGTACTGAGTGGAAAACCTAAATATATTGCTTAACCTTTTCTACTTAAAAAAAAAAATTCACTGCATTTTGCTATCTATGTAAAGTGGAAGAGGTTTTATTGTTAAAAAGTCAGAAAACATACCAGGAACTTTGAAATCAAATGATCTTTTGAAAACAGTAACTATGATTTATTTTTCTTTTAACAAGCTCAGAATTACTTTTAGAGGAATTCATGATGATATTGACCTGTATGACTCTATATCAAAGCAATGATGTTTAAACAAAAAATACTATATATTCAATGATATTCATGAAATATTTGTTCAGTAATTAGAGGAAAATGAGTGCTAGAAATACATCTATCACATAACTATATAAAACTTCCAATTGTTTTAGATGCTTTGATAGTAACATATGAGTATCCTCCTGAAAAGTTGGTATATATGGATGATGCCTGATTGACTGAAATTCATGGTCTTTTCCTAGAGGAACTAAAAAGCCTCTTGATGAAAGTGAAAGTTGGCTTAAAGCTCAACATTCAGAAAATGAAGATCACAGCATCCGGTCCCATCACTTCATGGGAAATAGATGGGGAAACAGTGGAAAGAGTGTCAGACTTTATTTTGGGGGGCTCCAAAATCACTGCAGATGGTGATGGCAGCCATAGAATTAAAAGATGCTTATTCCTTGGAAGAAAAGTTATGACCAATCTAGATAGCATATTCAAATCAGAGACATTACTTTGCTGACTAAGGTCCATCTAGTCAAGGCTATGGTTTTTCCTGTGGTCATGTATGGGTGTGAGAGTTGGACTGTGAAGAAAGCTGAGCACCGAAGAACTGATGCTTTTGAACTGTGGTGTTGGAGAAGACTATTGAGAGTCCCTTGGACTGCAAGGAGATCCAACCAGTCCATTCTGAAGGAGATCAGCCCTGGGATTGCTTTGGAAGGAATGATGCTAAAGCTGAAGGTCCAGTACTTTGGCCACCTGATGCGAAGAGTTGACTCACTGGAAAAGACTCTGATCCTGGGAGGGATTGGGGGCAGGAGGAGAAAGGGGACGACAGAGGATGAGATGGCTGGATGGCATCCCTGACTCGATGGACGTGAATGTGAGTGAACTCTGGGAGATGGTGATGGACAGGGAGGCCTGGTGTGCTGTGATTCATGGGGACACAAAGAGTCAGACATGACTGAGCGACTGAACTGAACTGAACTGAACTGAACTGAGCTGAATGAAATAAAATTCCAGTCAATTCACAATTCTTCCATAGTTATGGTTTTATTAGGAGAAGAGTACAGGCAAAAATGGTAATACAGTTCTCTGGGCATGAAATTCTGTGTGCCCAGATTAAGATTATGGCAGTGGAGTTAGAGAGAGAGCTATAGACACAAGAGATTTTACCACTGGAATGGATAGAACCTGGTGGATAGTTGAACGTAGGTGTCTGAGAGAGACAATCAGGTTTCTAGTTTATGTAACTTGGTGGATAAATTAGAAACAGGGTACACAGCACAGGCGAGGTTTGGTATCAGGAAAAGAAGAATTCAGTTTTGAACATGATGACTCTGTTAGGTGACCTGCTCACCTTTTTATTTTCCTTCATATTTATTTGGGGATCATTCTGGCTGAACTTGGATAATCTATAGGTGTTGCTTTGTCAGTTGCTCTTAAGAAATTTTTGTTAATATGATTGTCTTTCGGACTAGATGTTTTCCTCTTCTCTTTGAGGTATACTTCCTCAACTTCTTGTGGAATCTTGGTACAGTAGAAATCAATATAATCAGTGTAACAATTTCCCCATGAAATGAGTGAGCCTTTGCTGACAGACATGGTTCACCAATTCTTCATCATTACTCACATTAAAAAAAATGAAAAAACTTAAAAAACATGTAAAAATGGAGATGGTTTTGGAGAACTTACTGGAAGATAGAATACAATTTAGAAATGCTGATACATTTTAATATTATGCTCTATTACTTATGTATAATAAGTAATAGAATACTCTATTACTCTATTACTTATGTCCATCTAGTCAAAGCTATGGTTTTTCCAGTAGTCATGTATGGATGTGAGAGTTGGACTATAAAGAAAGCTGAGCACTGAAGAACTGATGCTTTTGAACTGTGGTGTTGGAGGAGACTCTTGAGAGTCCCTTGGACTGCAAGAAGATCCAACCAGTCAATCCTAAAGGAAATCAGTCCTGAATATTCATCAGAAGACTGATACTGAAGCTGAAACTCCAATACTTTGGCCACCTGATGTGAAGAACTGACTCGTTTGCAAAGACCCTGATGCTGGGAAAGATAGAAGGCAGGAGGAGAAGGGGACGACAGAGGATGAGTTGGTTGGATGGCATGACTGACTCAATAGACATGAGTTTCAGTAAGCTCCAGGAGTTGGTGATGGACAGGGAAGCCTGGCATGCTGTAGTCCATGGGGTCACAAAGAGTTGGACATGACTGAGCGACTGAACTGAATGATTACTTATGTGAATTCAAAAATACTGATAATAAGACACGTTTTTTCAATTCAGCTGAGAAAGAGGGAAGATTGTAGATAAATCACTCTCTGATAAATGTATTTTGATTTTACATCTTAATGTTTCTTTTCTAAGAATTTTTCCGTTTTTACCATCAGATAGGCAACAATTAAAAGGGATGGTATCTAATGCCAGTGAATGTAGTGGGAAATCTCATATGTTTTTTTGGTTATATATACTCTTCAAAGAAACTAATTTGGCTGTATGTACTAAGACTCCTAAAGTGTTCATTAATTTTGACCCAGAGATTTCATTTAGGAATCTATGTGAAATGATCAAAATTTTTAATAATGAATTTTTTTGCAAAGATGTTCATAACCTTATGTAATAATTAAAAATTTTAAGTAACAAATTTTCAAACATAGGTTTATTAAATCATATTGACTGTGCTTTCTCTTCCTGTTCTCTTTGTTTCCAACTTAAAGTTCATTCTTCATTATAATCACTGTCTAGGAAATTCTTCATTAGCTTTGCTTCTTTTTGGAGGGGGGTGGGGCGGGTGCTCTACTCCCTGGCAAAATTCCAGATGTGGAAAAACTCGACTACCAGATTTCTCCATGCCCATATTGTTGCAACTAAGAATTATTGGAGAAATTCACCCATCTTCTAAGTTATCTTTCATTTAATCTGGGCCTTTGAAACGGACAAAGATTATTTCCTGTTTGCCTTCTCTAATCATTTCAAATCTCTATTGTCTACTTTTTACATGGCTACTTTTTTTCTTTTGGCCTTGCCCTGCAGCCTGTGGAATTTTAGTTGCTCAACAGTGAGAGTACAGAGTCCTAACCACTGGACAGCCAGGGAATTCTATTCTCTTTATTTTTCACTCTGTGTATTATATAGAAAAAGTAGGCGTTTGCAGTGCAAATCTATTTGCACTGGCCACCCCTCCTTTTTCTTTCTGAGATAGTATGACGGATCCCATCCCCACTGAAAGATGAAGTTCTCTATGTGGTTCTGGATTCCATTCTCTCTTATCTTCTTCAGGACCTTGTTCAAATGATTATTTTGTTTCTCCTCCCTTTAACCTTTGCTATCATTTTCAGCATTCATACATGCTTTTTGAGTCATCCTTTAAGAGAAAAGGGCTTCCCTGGTAGCTCAGATGGTAAAGAATCTATCAGCAATGCAGGAGACCTGGGTTCAATCCCTGGGTTGGGAAGATCCCCTGGAGAAAGAAATGGCAACTCGCTAGGTATTCTTGCCTGGAAAATCCTGTGGACAGAGGAGGAGCCTGGTAGGCTGTAGTCCATGGGATCGCAAAGAGTGGGACAAAACTGAGTGACTAACATTTCCATTTTTAAGAGAAAAAAAAAAAAGCAATCAATCATACTTTTCCTTGAACTTGCCTCTCTTTCTGTAATGCTCTTTGTAACCAAGATTCTTAGAAAAGCTGTCTCCATATGCTGACTTCCCTATCTCATCCCTTCTTTCCTTTTATTAGACTTCTGTGAACTCTTACCTAACCTCCTCTCACTGAGATCATTATAGATTCTATGTTGTTAAACCCAGTTGATTATTTTAAGTCATCAAAATACTTAATCTCATGTTAACAGGTTGGATAATGTCCAGTCTTTGGAATAGTCTCTTTCTTTGGTTTCCTTGATACTACACTACCCTGATTTTGCTCTTGCCTTTCTGGCCATTCCTAATAAAAAATATTTTTGTCTAAAACTTTGTCTCTTTTTGATATCTGAGTTTCTACTGTACATCTTTGCTTATTTTACGTACTCTTCCTAAAATGTTTCACTGATTCTGAGGACATGAGATATTATCTACTTATTGATGACTTCAAAATCTAATCTTCTACATACATCCTTTCCTAAGGGCCAAATTTCTCTGTTCATCCAACTATCAGCTTTACGTCTTCACTTTGGTATCTCACGGGTAGCCCAGATTTGTTGTCTTCCTGACTGAACTTTTGATTATCCCCTTCACATTCACTTCTTAACCAGTCTTTCCCAGTTTAGCAAATGAGGCCGTAATTGCTTAGTTTCTCTGTTTCATCAGCCTTTTACTTACCTCCCAGAATGAGTTCATCACCAAGTCCTGTTTATTCTACTTCCAATATATATTTTGAAATGCCTGTTTCTATCTTTTTCCATTTCTCTGTCTTGATCCTAACCAATAGCTCTGTTGTTTAGTTGCTAGGTCACGTCCCACTTTTGCAACCCCATGGACTGTAGCTCATCAGGCTCTTCTCTCCATGGGATTTCCCAGACAAGAATACTGGAGTGGGTTGCCATTTCCTTCTCCAGGGATCTTCCCAACCCAGGGACTGAACCTAGGTCTCTGGCATTGGAGGCGGTCTCTTGCATTGCAGGCAGATTCTTTTTTGACTGAGCCACCAGAGATATTTTGAAATGTCTGTTTCTCTCTTTTTCCATTTCTCTGTCTTAATCCTAACCAGTAGCTCTAACTGAATTATTATAATTGCTCTCTTATTGTCTCTCAGCTTCTACTTTTCTCTCCTATAATTTATTTTCTGCCCAGCAGTCACAGAGGTCTTTTTAAAATGCAAATCTGATCATATCACTTTGGTGTAAATCCATTTATTTAGTTTTGCATTACAGTTAGGATAAAACCCACAATCCTTAACATGCCCTAGCAGCCCTTGGGAGCTTGGGCTCTGACTACCCGGCAGCCTGATCTCATGCTGAACTCCCCCAGTCCCTGCCAGCTTCCTACTGTCCCATCACTGGCATCTATCTGTTGTTCCTCAAACACTCTGGAGTCCTTTCTCAGTTTAAATATTTCACACATCTTGTTTTGCTTGCTTACTTTCCTGTCTTCTCTTTACTAGACTGACTTATACTCATCCATCAGGTCCCATTTTAAATTGTACTTCCCATAAAACCATTCCCCGATTTTCCAGATTAGTCTGAGCTCCTAACTTATTTCCTCTCATAGGACCTTGTGTGTCTTAAAAAATAGCTATTGAAGTATTCAGGTTTGTAATTAACACTTAGGGTCTGTTTTTCCATCAGGATCCATTCAGAAATGGGTACTAAGAACTTAGCATAGTGCCTGGCCAGCATTAGGTCTTCAACTCAGAGGGAGAGGGAGAGGGTGAGATGATTTGGGAGAATGGCATTGAAACATGTATAATATCATGTAAGAATCGAATCGCCAGTCTATGTCTGATGCAGGATATGGCATGCTTGGGGCTGGTACACGGGGATGACCCAGAGAGATGTTGTGGGGAGGGGAGTGGGAGGGGGGTGCATGTTTGGGAATGCATGTACACCCGTGGTGGATTCATGTCAATGTATGGCAAAACCAATACAAAATTGTAAAGTAAAATAAAAAAGAAAAAAGAAAAAAAAAATAAACCAAAGTTTATTAGGATATTAAATGGTTGAGTTAGAAGAGACTGTATTTAAAACTGAAGAAATAAAATAAATCAAGTTCTTGTTTCCAGAAAAAAATAATAATAAAATGAAAGGGTTTATAAAATATACAGCTGTCAATGATCATATTTTATAATTAATGATGTAAGGAAATGTTTATAATTCCATTCATAAAAACAAAGAATAAAAAATGGCATTTAGAATAAGATCTTAGTGTGGAAAATAAAGTTACCCATTTATTTGCCTATTAAAAAGTCTGGAAGAAATCCCCATGGCTCACCTTAGAATTTAACATTTGGGGAAGAACTGTTGGTTGTTAGAATTTTACTATTTTTGGCTGTAGGATTATAGGTGATTTCTATTTTTTATACTTTTGTATATTTTCTGTAGTTTTCCAATGAAACCTCATTATCATCAAAAAAACTAAAAGTTGCTTAAAAAGAATTACTCAGCCATTATAAAGAATACATTTGAATCAGTTCTAATGAGGTGGATGAAACTGAAGCCGATTATACAGAGTGAAGTAAGCCAGAAAGAAAAACACCAATGCAGTATATTAACGCATATATATGGAATTTAGAAAGATGGTAATGATAACCCTGTATGCAAGACAGCAAAAGAGACACAGATGTATAGAACAGTCTTTTGGACTCTGTGGGAGAGGGCGAGGGTGGGATGATTTGGGAGAATGGCATTGAAACATGTATAACATCATATATGAAACAAATCATCAGTCCAGGTTCGATGCAGTCCAGGTTCGATGCATGATACTGGATGCTTAGGGATGGTGCACTGGGATGACCCAGAGGGATGGTACGGGGAGGGAGGAAGGAGGGGGTTTCAGGATGGGGAACACATGTATACCTGTGGCGGATTCATGTTGATGTATGACAAAACCAATACAATATTGTAAAGTAAACTCCAATTAATAAATAAATTTATATTTTTTTAAAAAAGAAAAATCAATTACTGGCACTGTTCTCAAATATCAATGCATGCTTACTTCAGACCTTCTATATTATTACCTTTTACATCCTTAAGCCTTTGCAAATCTCCATTTTAAAATATGTGATGCATCTTACTCCAGTTGAAAACATCTCTGTGCTCAGTGATCAGTGGCGTGGAGAGGATACAGCAGCTCAAAGATATGATGCTGGGGAATCATAGGGCACCAGTGTTTGCAACAGTGATCCAACTAGCAGGAGAATTAGTCAGGGTCACTGAACAAAGACAAATTGTTCAAATAGAGTCAGTAAACTGCTCACTGGAATATGAACAAAAATCCCTTATCTTTGGGAAATGTATGGCTTATTTATTATTGCAGGTTCTTTGAGGAAATATATAGGTAACAAGCTGTGAAAGTCTTCAGCTGTTTCATTCTTTACAGTACAGTGCTTAAACATTTAGAAAGAAAACCCTAATTTGCAAAGTTACATTGACATTGTAATTTTTGCATATTTAATAAACCTTAGCTACTTTAACTGAAAAGTGGAATTTTTCATGGAATGCTACCCTTTTCATTCTTGCATACATCTTAGATTTAATTTGGCATGGGACACATCAACCTTGGCTCTTAGAGACAAGGTTAGACTCTGTAGTGCATGAAAACGAGCTCTTCTAAACACTTTTTTTTTTTTTTTCAGTTTGCCACACATTCGGTGCCAGCTTTGGAGAGAACATAAAGAATGAAAATGATCCTTTTTCTTGCTTGACAGAAAATTATGAGAGTAGATGCAAATATTTTCCTTTTTAGAATAGAGAGGATAGCATTTCTCCATACCCCATTCCCTTTAGAATGCAAACAAGGGAGGACTTGTCATATTGTAAAGTAAAACAGCAATTGAGAAGGTTTTACATGTTTTGAATAAAGCTGTGATGTCTAATGTATAGTTTTCTGATTTTTTGTTTTAAATAGAAATTCAGAATGGCCTCATTATTATCAAAAAGATATTCTTTGGCTTGATAACTAAAAATTTTTAATGCTGTCTTAAAAAATCAGATGTGTATCAAAGCAACCTTTTTGGTTGAATTTAAGATTTGGAAAGATCAAATTTTCTAAATGATTCATATTATTACTCTGGTTTTTCCTTAGAAGAAAAAATATCTCCACTATGATGATATATATCCAGTGTACCCATTTATAGGAAACTCAGTAAAATTAGCTTTCTTTGAAAAGTCTGCATTATGATTTGTCTGAAAAGTGTGACTTGAATGAAGCTAGTGAAAGTTTAATAAAATTGTATAGTGAGGACTCTTCATTGCACGTAATATAAGCTGGCTTAAAGGGAAGAAGCAGTTTATGGACTCTGATAACTGAAAATTCCAGGCATAGGTCAGGCTTCAGGCAAAACTTATCTGAGCTAAAATAAGAGCCTCAAGACTTAGTCTCTCATTCACTCTTAGCTGTTTTCCCTCCTTATTTTTGCATTAGCTTCATTTCAGGCAGGCCAACTAACTGCACTCTCTCTACCTTTCTTCCCCTTTCAGGGCAAACTTTTCTGTTTCCTAAAATGATAATAAAATACACTTGGGACTGAGTTCCTTTGGCCTTGATTGATGAGCTTGGATTCCCTAAATTAAATCACTCTGTTCAACAGGTGTGATGCTTTGATGGGCAAGATCTGAGGCACTTACAAGTCCGGAGCCAGGGTTAGACCCAACCACTGCCCTATATGGTCTGATAATGGGCAGAAGCAAGGTATCCAGAATGCTATTATGTGAATACACATTTGTCGTGGACAGAGAAAAAGGATAAGTCCCTAATACAACTATGAACTATTCTACATATAGAGGTCAAAATGTTGTTGTTCATTCCCTCAGTCCTGTCCCCCTCTTTGTGACCCCATGGACTGCAGCATGCTAAGCTTCTACGTCCTTCACTATATCCCAGAGTTTGGTCAAATTCATGTCCATAGAGTCAGTGATGCCATCCAACTATCTCATCCTCTTTCAACCCCTTCTCCTCCTGCCCTCAATCTTTCCCAGCATCAAGGTTTTTACCAATTACTCTGCATCAGGTGGCCAAAAGTACTGGAGCTTCAACTTTAGCATGAGTCCTTCCAATGAATATTCAGGGTTGACTTCCTTGAGGACTGACTGGTTTGATCTCCTTGCAGTCCACGGGACTCTCAACAGTCTTCTCCAGCACCACAGTTGGAAAACATCAGTTCTTCAGCATTCAGCCTTCTTTGTCCTCTCTCACATCTGTACATGACTACTTGAAAAACTATAGATTTGACTATACAGACCTTTGCTGGCAAAGGGATGTCTCTGCCTTTTAATACACTGTCTAGGTTTGTCATAGCTTTTCTTCAAAGTAGCAAGTGTCTTTTAATTTCACGGCTGCAGTCACCATCTGCAGTGATTTTGGAGCCAAAGAAAATAAAGTCTGTCACTGTTTCCATTTTTTCCCTTCTATTTGCCATGAAGTGATGGGACTGGATACAATGATTTTAGTTTTTTGAATGTTGAGTTTTAAGCCAGCTTTTTCACTGTCCTCTTTTACTATCATCAAGAGGCTCTTTAGTTCCTCTTCAATTTTTGCCATAAGGGTGGTGTCATCATATCTTAAGTTATTGATATTCCTTCTGGCAGTCTTGATTCCAGCTTGTGCTTCATCCAGCCCAGGATTTCACATGATGTACTCTGCATATAAATTAAATAAGCAGGGTGACATTATACACCCTTGAAGTACTCCTTTCCCAATTTTGAACCAGTTCATTGTTCCATGTTCGGTTCTAACTGTTCTTTTCTTGCAGGTAGGTTTTTAGAAGGCAGGTCAGGTGGTCTGGTATTCCCATCTCTTTCAGAATTTTCCACAGTTTATTGGTGATCCACGTGGTCAAAGGCTTTAGCATAGTCAATGAAGCAGAAATAGATCATAGGAAAACTATGATACAACAGATGTTGGAATTTGATCTCTGCCTTTTCTAAATCCAACTTGTACATCTGGAAGTTCTTGATTCACATATGGTTGAAGCCTTATTTGAAGGATTTTGAGCATTACCTTGGTAGGAATGAGTGAAATCATGTGGTACTTTGAACATTCTTTGGCATTGCCCTTTTTTTGGGATTGGAATGAAAACTGACCTTTTCCAGTCCTGTGGCCACTGCTGAGTTTTCCAAATTTGCTGGCATATTGAGTGCAGCACTTTCACAGCATCATGTTTTAGGATTTGAAATAAGTCAGCTGGAATTCTACCACCTCCACTAGCTTTGTTTGTAGTAATGCTTTGTAAGGTCCACTATATGTCACACTCCAAGATGTCTGGCTTTAGGTGAGTGACCACACCATCGTGGTTGTCCAGGTCATTAAGACCTTTTGGTACAGTTCTTCTGTGTGTTCTTGCCACCTCTTCTTAAACTCTTCTGCTTATGTTAGGTCCATAATATTTCTGTCCTTTATTGTGCCCTTCTTTGCCTGAAATATTCCTTTGGTATCTCTGATTTTTCTCCATTTCTTTGCATTGTTCACTTAAGAAGGCTGTCTTATCTCTTTGCTATTCCTTGGAACTCTGCATTCAAATGGGTATATCTTTCCTTTTCTCCTTTGCCTTTCCCTTCTCTTCTTTTCTCAGTTACTTGTAAAGCTTCCTAGGACAACCTTTTTGCCTTGTTGCATTTCTTTGTCTTGAGGATAGTTTTGGTCACTGCCTCCTGTACAGTGTTACAAACCTCCGTCCACAGTTCTTCAGGCACTCTGTCTATCACATCTAATCCTTTGAGTCTGTTTGTTACTTCCACTGTATAATCATAAGGGATTTGATTTAGGTCATACCCGAGTAGCCTAGTGGTTTTCCCTAATTTCTTCAATTTAAGTCTGAATTTTGCACTAAGGTCTTCATGATCTGAGCCACAATCAGCTCCTGGTCTTGTTTTGCTGACTGAATAGAGTTTCTCCTTCTCTGGCTAAAGAATATAATCAATCTGATTTCAGTATTGACCATCTGGTGATGTCCAGGTGCAGAGTGGCCTCTTGTGTTGTTGGAAAAGGCTGTTTGCTCTGACCAGTGTGTTCTCTTGGCAAAACTGTTGGCTTTTCCCAAGGCCAAACTTGCCTCTTACTTCAGGTGTCTCTTCACTTCTTACTTTTGCATTCCAGTCCCCTATGGTGAAAAGGACATCTTTTTTGGTGTTAGTTCTCAAAGGTCTTGAAAGTCTTCATAGAACCATCTAACTTCAGCTTCTTTGGCTTTAGTGTTTGGGACATGGTTTTGGATTACTGGGATACTGAATAGTTTGCTTTGGAAATGAACCTAGATTACTCTGTCGTTTTTGAGATTGCACCCAAGTACTACATTTTGGACTCTTTTGTTGACTATGAGGGCTATTCCATTTCTTCTAAGGGATTCTTGCCCACAGTAGTAGATATAATGTTTATCTGAATTAAATTTGCCCTTCCCATCCATGTTGGTTCAGTCAGTCAGTCAGTCAGTTCAGTTGCTCAGTCGTGTCTGACTCCTTGTGACCCCATGAATTGCAGCACGCCAGGCCTCCCTGTCCATCACCAACTCCCAGAGTTCACTCAAACTCACGTCCATCGAGTCCGTGATGCCATCCAGCCATCTCATCCTCTGTCATCCCCTTCTCCTCCTGCCCCCAATCCCTCCCAGCCTCAGAGTCTTTTCCAATGAGTCAACTCTTCGCATCAGGTGGCCAAAGTACCAGAGTTTCAGCTTTAGCATCATTCCTTCCAAAGAAATCCCAGGGCTGATCTCCTTCAGAATGGACTAGTTGAATCTCCTTGCTGTCAAAGGGACCCTCAAGAGTCTTCTCCAACACCACAGTTCAAAAGCATCAATTCTTTGGCTCTTCTTGGCTCTTCTTTGGCTTTCTTCACAGTCCAACTCTCACATCCATACATGACCACTGGAAAAACCATAGCCTTGACTAGACAGACCTTTGTTGGCAAAGTAATGTCTTTGCATTTGAATATGCTATCTAGGTTGCTCATAACTTTTCTTCCAAGGAGTAAGCATCTTTTAATTTCATGGCTGTAGTCACCATCTGCAGTGATTTGGGAGCCCAAAAGAAAGTCTGACACTGTTTCCACTGTTTCCCCATCTATTTTAGTTCACTGATTCCTAAAATGTCGATGTTCATCCTTGTCATCTCCCGTTTGACCACTTCCAGTTTACCTTGATTTGTGGACCTAATATTTCAGGTTCCTATGCAGTACTGTTCTTTTCAGCATCAGAGTTTACATTCACTATGTACACATATATGTATGTATATATGGCTGATCTCAGAGTAGGAGAAATGAAGGAATTGGAAGATAATAAAAATTTAGACACTAATGAAGACTGCTGCTGCTAAGTCGCTTCAGTCGTGTCCGACCCTGAGCGACCCCATAGACAGCAGCCCACTAGGCTCCTCTGTCTCTGGGATTCTCCAGGCAAGAATACTGGAGTGGGGTGCCATTGCCTTCTCCATTGCATGAAAGTGAAAAGTGAAAGTGAAGTCGCTCAGTTGTGCCGACTGTTAGCGACTCCATGAACTGCAGCCTACCAGGCTCCTCCATCCATGGGACTTTCCAGGCAAGAGTACTGGAGTGGGGTGCCTTTGCCTTCTCCATAATGAAGACTAGGAGGCAATTTTTCTTGATGCCCTGAAAACTAATCATTATGGAGGCTAAAATAGAGTATGTCTCTCAGGTGATTGCTACTGACTGGGCTATTGAGGGATCATTGTGAAAGGGTATCTTTTGGTCAGATGGTGGTTTTGTGGAATTTCAGTTTGCTTGTGCCTAACTGGTTCCTTTTAACTAAACATATTAGTTTGAATACCTCTTAACTACCGCACAATTGCACTCATCTCACATGCTAGTAAAGTAATGCTCAAAATTCTCCAAGCCAGGCTTCAGCAATACGTGAACTGGGAACTTCCAGATGTTCAAGCTGGTTTTAGAAAAGGCAGAAGAACCAGAGATCAGATTGCCAACATCCGCTGGATCATGGAAAAAGCAAGAGAGTTCCAGAAAAACATCTATTTCTGCTTGATTGACTATGCCAAAGCCTTTGACTGTGTGGATCACAATAAACTGTGGAAAATTCTGAAAGAGATGGGAATACCAGACCACCTGACCTGCCTCTTGAGAAACCTATATGCAGGTCAGGAAGCAACAGTTAGAACTGGACATGGAACAACAGACTGGTTCCAAATAGGAAAAGGAGTACGTCAAGGCTGTATATTGTCACCCTGCTTATTTAACTTCTATGCAGAATACATCATGAGAAATGCTGGGCTGGAAGAAACACAAGCTGGAATCAAGATTGCCAGGAGAAATCTCAATAACCTCAGATATGCAGATGACACCACCCTTATGGCAGAAAGTGAAAAGGAACTAAAAAGCCTCTTGATGAAAGTAAAAGTGGAGGGTGAAAAAGTTGGCTTAAAGCTCAACATTCAGAAAATGAAGATCATGGCATCTGGTCCCATCACTCCATGGGAAATAGATGGAGAAACAGTGGAAACAGTGTCAGACTTTATTTTTCTGGGCTCCCAAATCACTGCAGATGGTGACTGCAGCCATGAAATTAAAAGATGCTTACTCCTTGGAAGAAAAGTTATGACCAACCTAGATAGCATATTGAAAAGCAGAGACATTACTTTGCCAACAAAGGTCCGTCTAGTCAAGGCTATGGTTTTTCCAGTGGTCATGTATGGATGTGAGAGTTGGACAGTGAAGAAGGCTAAGTGCCAAAGAATTGATGCTTTTGAACTGTGGTGTTGGAGAAGACTCTTGAGAGTCCCTTGGATGGCAAGGAGATCCAACTAGTCCATTCTGAAGGAGATCAGCCCTGGGATTTCTTTGGAAGAAATGATGCTAAAGCTGAAACTCTGGTACTTTGGCCACCTGATGCGAAGAGTTGACTCACTGGAAAAGACTCTGAGGCTGGGAGGGATTGGGGGCAGGAGGAGAAGGGGACGACAGAGGATGAGATGGCTGGATGGCATCACCGACTCGATGGACGTGAGTCTGAGTGAACTCCGGGAGTTGGTGATGGACAGGGAGGCCTGGCATGCTGTGATTCATGGGGTTGCAAAGAGTCGGAGATGACTGAGCGACTGAATTGAACTGAACTATGAGTGAAACAGTCTGGGGCTCAAAAAATAGTCCATAATGAAATACTAGGTCATCTTTGTATTTCAAAGTTCTGGACTTTATGTCACTTATTGCTAATTTCGGGAGGCACACATTATTTGGAGTATCTTTAGAGGGTTATCTTATCTTGGCATTGGCCTGAGAAATCTAAAGAATCTTCAGACCCATTAGGGAGCCTTACTGAGTGGGATGAATTTATAACTTTATTTAAACATTGTCCTTACATTTGTTCTCAGTATTCCCTTGAGGCTCAGCTGGTAAAGAATCCGCCTGCAATGCGGGAGATCTAGGTTTGATCCCTGGGTTCAGAAGATCCCCTGGAGAAGGCAAAGGCTACCCACTCCAGTATTCTGGCCTGGACAATTCCATGGACTGTAAGGGGTCACAATGAGTTGGATATGACTGAGTGACTTTCACTTTCACTTTTCACATTTCTTCTCTATATCTGTGTCTCTGTTTCTGGAAAGGAGGGGTGAAAGGAATGGGAGATTGAGACTGACATATATACACTACTATGTACAAAATTGATAATTAATGAGAACCTAGTGTATAGCATCGGAGAAGACAATGGCACCCCACTCCAGCACTCTTGCCTGGAAAATCCCAGGGACAGGGGAGCCTCATGGGCTGCCGTCTATGGCATCGCACAGAGTCGGACACGACTGAAGCGAGTTAGTAGTAGTAGTAGTAATAGTGTATAGCATAGGAAGCTCTATTCAATCCTCTGTGGTGACCTAAATGGGAAGGAAATCCAAAAAGGGGGCCATATATATATATATATGTATGACTGATTCACTTTGCTGTATAGCAGAAAATAACAAAACATTGTAAAGCAACTATACTCCAATAAAAAGTTTATACACACACACACACACACACACAGTCCTTACATTAGGTATTGGAAAATGTGTGTGTGTGAGAGATATTTGTAAGACTGTTTATAGGATAATGTGTGATCCCTTACAAATTTATTTTTGTCATTTATCCTGGTAATTTTTTGTTGTTCTGCCTCTTTATTCTTATGTTTGTTTGGATGGGCCTAAGCATTCCAGTGAGGATAGGGAGGACAGTCTCTTGGAGTTTGTCTTTTATTTTTAAGTCATACTATCTGAGATATTATGAAATCTCTTGGAATCCTGTGAGGGGTCCAGAATAAATACCAGCTATTACCTAAGACTAGTTTGAGCCTTCTCAAGTGAATCTCATCAAAGATATTTTCCTAAGCCTTCTTGCTTCATATTCTTCCCTTTTCTCAGTTTCCTTTTTCTTCAAGTTTCTAGGAAATAATAAGGTATGGGTTCTGTCTTGAAATTCAGAGTTGTTTGATTACTATTTACTTTCACCTTTGAGTCACAATATAAAAGTCATCTAAGGACACCCTAAAATGATCAAGATGGTGCTATGACAGCCAAAACTGGTGGTTAGCAAGTATCACAATATTAACTTTGTAAAGATAGGACTAAAAGTTCTAAAAGATCTTGTAGGTCTTCATAAAACCATTCAACTTCACGACACAGATAATCATGATGATGTGATCACTAATCTAGAGCCAGACATCTTGGAATGTGAAGTCAAGTGGGCCTTAGAAAGCATCACTATGAACAAAGCTAGTGGAGGTGATGGAATTCCAGTTGAGCTCTTTCAAATCCTGAAAGATGATGCTGTGAAAGTGTTGCACTCAATATGCCAGCAAGTTTGGAAAACTCAGCAGTGGCCACAGGACTGGTAAAGGTCAGTTTTCATTCCAATTCCAAAGAAAATCAATGCAAAAGAATGCCCAACTACCGCACAATTGCACTCATCTCACACGCTAGTAAAGTAATGCTCAAAATTCTCCAAGCCAGGCTTCAGCAATACGTGAACTGTGAACTTCCAGATGTTCAAGCTGGTTTTAGAAAAGGCAGAGGAACCAGAGATCAAATTGCCAACATCTGCTGGATCATCAAAAAAGCAAGAGAGTTCCAGAAAAACATCTATTTCTGCTTTATTGACTATGCCAAAGCCTTTGACTGTGTGGATCACAATAAACTGTGGAAAATTCTGAAAGAGATGGGAATACCAGACCACCTGACCTGCCTCTTGAGAAACCTGTATGCAGGCCAGGAAGCAACAGTTAGAACTGGACATGGAATAACAGACTGGTTCCAAATAGGAAAAGAAGTACGTCAAGGCTGTATATTGTCACCCTGCTTATTTAACTTCTATGCAGAGTACATCATGAGAAACGTTGGACTGGAAGAAACACAAGCTGGAATCAAGATTGCCGGGAGAAGTATCAATAACCTCAGATATGCAGATGACACCACCCTTATGGCAGAAAATGAAGAGCTAAAAAGCCTCTTGATGAAAGTGAAAGAGGAGAGTGAAAAAGTTGGCTTAAATCTCAACATTCAGAAAATGAAGATCATGGCATCTGGTCCCATCACTTCATGGGAAATAGATGGGGAAACAGTAGAAACAATGTCAGACTTTATCTTTTTGGGCTCCAAAATCACTGCAGATGGTGACTACAGCCATGGAATTAAAAGACGCTTACTCCTTGGAAGAAAAGTTATGACCAACCTAGATAGCATATTCAAAAGCAGAGACATTACTTTGCCAACTAAGGTCCGCCTAGTCAAGGCTATGGTTTTTCCTGTGGTCATGTATGGATGTGAGAGTTGGACTGTGAAGAAGGCTGAGCACCGAAGAATTGATGCTTTTGAACTGTGGTGTTGGAGAAGACTCTTGAGGGTCCCTTTGACAGCAAGGAGATCCAACCAGTCCATTCTGAAGGAGATCAACCCTGGGATTTCTTTGGAAGGAATGATGCTGAAGCTGAAGCTCCAGTACTTTGGACACCTCATGAGAAGAGTTGACTCATTGGAAAAGACTGTGATGCTGGGGGAGATTGGGGGCAGGAGGAGAAGGGGACGACCCAGGATGAGATGGCTGGATGGTATGACGGACTCGATGGACGTGAGTCTGAGTGAACTCTGGGAGACAATGATGGACAGGGAGGCCTGGCGTGCTGCGATTCATGGGGTCTCAAAGAGTCGGACACGACTGAGTGTCTGAACTGACCTGAACTGAAAGATAGGACTATTTGTGAGAATTCAGTTCTCACTTTTGCCCACAATTAGAAAATGTATTATCGCTGCTAGGAATAAATATTCAGTTCAGTTCAGCTGCTCATTTGTGTCAGACTCTTTGCGACCCCATGGACTGTAGCATGCCGGGCATCTCTGTCCATCACCAACACCTGGAGCTTACTCAAATTCATGTCCATCAAGTGGGTGATGCCATCCAACCATCTCATCCTCTGTCTTCCTCTTCCCCTCCCGCCTTCAATCTTTCCCAGCATCAGGGTCTTTTCTAATGAGTCAGTTCTTCAAATCAGGTGGCCAAAGTATTGGAGTTTCAGCTTCAGCATCAGTCCTTTCAATGAATATTCAGGGCTGATTTCCTTTAGGATGACTGGTTTGATCTCCTTGCAGTCCAAGAGACTCTCAAGAGTCTTCTCCAACACCACAGTTCAAAAGCATCAATTCTTTAGCACTCAGCTTTCTTTATAGTTCAAGTCTCACATCCATACATGACTACTGGAAAAACCACAACCTTGACTAGATGGACCTTTGTTGGCAAAGTAATGTCTCTGCTTTTTAATATGCTGTCTAGGTTTGTCATAGTTTTTCTTCCAAGGAGCAAGCGTCTTTTAATTTCATGGCTGCAGTCACCATCTGCAGTGATTTTGAAGCCCCCCAAAATAGTCTCTCATTGTTGCCATTGTTTCCCCATCTATTTGAAGTGATGGGGCCAGATGCCATGATCTTAGTTTTCTGAATGTTGATTTTAAGCCAACTTTTCACTCCCCTCTTTCACTTTCATCAAGAGGCTCTTTAGTTTTTCTTTGCTTTCTGCCATAAGGGTGGTGTCATCTGCATATCCAAGATTATTGATATTTCTCCCAGCAATCTTGATTCCAGTTTGTGCTTCATCCAGCCTGGCATTTCTCATGAGGTACTCTACATATAAGTTAAATAAACAGGGTGACAATATAAAGACTTAATGTGCTCCTTTCCTATTTTGGAACCAGCCTGTTGTTCCATGTCCAGTTCTAACTGTTGCTTCTTCACCTCCATACAGATTTCTCAGGAGGCAAGTCAGGTGGTCTGGTATTCCCATCTCTTTGAGAGTTTTCCAGTTCGTTGTGATCCACACAGTCAAAGGTTTTGGCATAGTCAATAATGCAGAATAAATATTACATGATTCTAAAATGTATTTTGAAAATAAAACATTGCATTTACAGTTTTCTTTCCTTACTGGTAGCATGGATAAGATGCAATTTATATATTAGGCATCTTGATTATTCTGGAAAACAGCCATAATGAAATGTTTAGGGTTGTTTGTTTCAAGAATAAATTTTATAAAAAATTTGCCTCAGTAAGGTTTTTAATTTTACCCCTACTGGGCAGAAATTATGTTTCTTGAATAAGAAAACTAACACTTTCCCCCAGAAAATTGGAATGAAGGAAATCAGTAAGGGCTTAGAATTTGGGAAAGAAAATAAAGTGTTGACTCTAGATATGATAGGTCCTCCTTTCCATCTGGTGGTGACGTTGGTGTAAATTGTTGAGTTGGATAATTTAATTTAAAAGCAGATGATGCTGTCTTTCCTACTGACTAGGGTCTATTTCAAGTTCTCATTACCATAGGCACAAAATGTACTGAAGAAAGTAAATAGGTCAACGAACCTCAAGTGCAATTAAGTTCTCATGCGTAGGGCAATAACTTTAGCCTATGTCTTCCAAACTTTTAAAATTACCCCAGTGAACCAACAGCAACTTTTTAATGAGACGCAAGAAAGGCACACTAAGAATCTGTAAGATGGAAAATCAGATAGCTATGGCGAAATCACTGCTCTGCTACACGTAGGCTTACTCCATTTGCTCTTAATGAAGCATGGCCACTTTCTGTGTTTCTGCGTTTAATTCCACTTTCTGTACGTGCTAGTTTCACCTTCCTAGGGATAAAGAGACATATACATTCCAAAGAAATGAATCAACAAAGAGGAGAAGCATCTTTCTCGTGCAACATTAAAATAGAAACAAGAGAGAAGAAAGGCAAATAAGATGTTTGGTTGAAAGACCAGTGAATTAAAATCAAAAGTCTGGGTTAATTTAGCTTTAGTTCTGCTATTTAGGAGCCATGTGGACCTTGGGTAAATTATTCACCTTCTCCTCTTCTCAATAACATTATCTATAAAATTAGAGGTGATTTACATAAACCAACTTAATTTTGTATTATGATATTTAAATAACATTTTTTAAAATGACTGCATAATTTTAAAAGTTAGGACTTTTTTGTGTGTGTTTTTGAGCTCAGTTTTAAAGGAAGTATAGTTGATTTACAATGTTGTATTAGTTTCAAGTATACAACAAAGTGACTCATATATATATATATATATATATATATATGTTATTTTTCAGATTATTTTCCTTTATAGGTTAGGAAATATAGCTGGATATAGTTCCCTGTGCTATACAGTAGGTCCTTGTTGGTTATCTATTTTCTGTATAGTAGTATGTATATATTAATCACAAGCTTCTAATTTATCCCTCACCAATTTTCCCCTTTGATAAACAGAAGTTTGATTTCTATGCCTGCAAATCTTTTTATGTTTTGTAAATAAGTTCATTTGTATCTTTTTCTTTAAGATTTCACATGTAAGCAATATTGTATATTTTTCTTCACTTAGTATGCTAATCTCTAAGAGTAACTTTTACATTAAAATTGTCATTTGGGATCCACATTTGGTTTTAGTTTTGGTGTGTGATGATAAGCAGGCAATTTTGAATTTTAGAATAGAAGTGCTTGGAATTACTTAGAAGTAGGAAAAAAGCATGAGATTTTGGAAACTATGGCATTGTGCTTTATTAGTTTCTACATGGCCTATTTCCCCCCCCATGCCTAGCTTTCTTTTATGGTGTTAACTTCCTAGTTAAAGCAATGGCAAACCTAGAACTGTATGAATTTCATCAGTCTTATTTTTATGTATTTGTTTTCTTTTAGTTCACTTTTCCTTGGGGAAGCTCCTGATACTAGTAATAGCAGTCTTTGAGGAGTGTACATTTGTTGTCTTTTTTCATTTATCTTTATGAGGTATGTGTCAGTATCATTATCATTATGTAATGTGTCCAGGGCTGCAAAGTTAGGGCTTAAGCCCTGGTTTGTTTGTTTCCAGAGCCCTTCTCATCTACCTTAGAAGGTAGCATTATGTGCTTATATCATTATATGCTTATATCACGTTCACTATATGTCAGTTGTAGTTCTAATCTCTTCAGATACACTAAGACCCACAATCCTTTTAACAATTCTATGATGCATGTCCTATTAATATACACATGTGACAGATGAAGAAATAGCTGCAGGGAAGTTAAGTAATTTTCCCAAGATCACACAGAGAGTGCCAGAGCTGCAGTTTGAATCCATGAGTGCAGCTCTGAAGTCTATAATCTTATATCTTGACACACTACCTCTCTATGAAGCTACTACTATTCTGGTGCTTCTGCTGCTAAGTCACTTCAGTCGTGTCCGACTCTGTGCGACCCCATAGACGCCAGCCCACCAGGCTCCCCCGTCCCTGGGATTCTCCAGGCAAGAACACTGGAGTGGGTTGCCATTTCCTTCTCCAATGCACGAAAGTGGAAAGTGAAAGTGAAGTCACTTCAGCCATGTCCGACTCTGTGCGACCCCGTGGACTGCAGCCTACCAGGCTCCTCCGTTGATGGGATTTTCCAGGCAAGAGTATGGGAGTGGGGTGCCATTGCCTTCTCCAACTACTATTCTAGGAGGAGAATTTTGAAGAT
The DNA here is from genome assembly GCF_014754425.2 of Oryx dammah. Lineage (NCBI taxonomy): Eukaryota > Metazoa > Chordata > Mammalia > Artiodactyla > Bovidae > Oryx > Oryx dammah. The sequence continues at coordinate 15,253,764 of NW_024070200.1, forward strand.
AATTCTTGCATTTTACAATAGTTGTGTTCTTGGAACATTTCCTGAATTAGTTATTCATTCTGACTTCCTTAAAAAATGAAGAACAGGTTATTTTATGTTAACACAAGAGATTAAAGTGAATGAAGTGAGGGGAAAAGAAGAGCCTGGAGGTGGTAATGAAGAGAATTATTATGGCAAGAATATTGCAAGTGGAGACAACTTACCTGGTAGTGAAGGTATAGCAAGAATGAAGAGAAGATATTTCAACTTTCTTGGAAGCTGTTTGTCTGGGAGCTCTGACATGTTTCCACATTTCTTGGCCCAGGTTACCCTTGGTGTGTGGCGCCAGCCTGGGTTTTGTGGAATGCCCTCACTAACTTGAAGGCCTGGAGTTTGGACTTGATTTCTTTCATACTGGAGTCATCTCTAGTGATGCAGGGCATGTAGAACAGTGTGATTTGCACACGCTCTGTACCATTTATTAGTCAGGAAGATGGACACTTTATAGTGTATCTAGTCAGGTTTGGTAGGAAAAAATCAATGGAACAAAGGGGTGTGTGGAAGAGTTTGCTTTTTATAGGTCTCTAGATTTTATAGATTTTTTGTATTGGGGCCTAGGAATTAATTGTTCTTTTGGTGGATTGCATGGAGCAGAGACATTTGTTCAATAACCATATTTCCTCTTGTTTATATTGAGAATTCCTCAGTGACCCTTGGTTTTGCACTTACTTTGTAGTCCTTTGTCCTACTGAAGACATGCTTCTTAAAGTTCCTTAGACTACTGTTGCTGAGGGAGGTGAGCGAGATGAGAATCTCAGAACACCTTGACTGGAACTTGCTTTGGCTGGAAGAAGGTGTCTCATTAAATCGAACATGGTAAACTTAGAGAAGAGGAGTTTGTGATATAGGACCATGGGTAGTGTTCCATAATGTGAGGGATGTATCTGACATTACGAAAGATCTACTTTTACTGGTAGGAAAACAAGCAAAACTTCTTAAAGTAGAAAACAAATGAATCCATGCCACAGTTACCTGGGAATGAAGCTGGCAGAGGCAGCAAACTCGGAGTGCACACATACAGACGAGCAGTTACCAGAGAGGTCCAAGGTGTGAACGGTTTCTGAATGTGTCAGTGACCATGGACGTGGAATTTCTTCCCTGAATGGCAGGGAAGCCCTGGTACCGTTTATTATGGCAGAGGCCTGTGATGGCTTCGAATCCACAGGCAGTAGAGAAGCCCTTTTTGCTTCCATGTCTGAGTTTTGGGTGTTCCCACACCCCACACTTTTTGATGGAATGCTGTATGTCCTTCAAGACCTGGGGTAACTAAAAATTTTAGGTTTTAGAGTTAAGGATTTTAAATAGGCCAAAAGAGGATGCAGACTCCTGGCAAGTATGGAAGATATAGGAGTGATTGTTTTTGGCCGGAATATGGAGAAAAAGAGTCTCCAACTAACTTTTTAAAAAAAATTTTAATTTAGATTTTTTTAGCACCAAAAATATTTTGTATTGGGGTATAGCCAGTTAACAACGTTGTGATAGTTTCAGATGAACCGTGAAGGGACTCAGCCATTACATATACATGTATCCATTCTCGCCCCAGAATCCCTCCTATCCAGGCGGCCACATAACACTGAGCAGAGTTCCATGTGCTAAACAATAAGTGTTGGTTGGTTATCCATTTTAAATATACCAGTGTATATATGGCCTTCCCAACTAACTTTTTTTTTTCTGTAGGGAAACTATTTGGTGTACTGGAATACTGAGCTCCGCATCTGAGGAGAGCAGCATTGCTGCTGCTCGACCTTGCTGATGTCACGTTGACAATGGCAAGCCTACAGGATGGACTCTAGGTGGCAGTGTTGCTGCCAATTTTTAAACAGGGCTTCCTAGGCTTTCTAGGGCTTCCCTGCTGGCTCAGAGGTTAAAGGGTCTGCCTGCAACGCGGGTTTGATCCCTGGGTCGAGAAGATCCCTCAGAGAAGGAAATGGCAGCCCATTCCAGTACTCTTGCCTGGAGAATCCCATGCAGGGAGGAGCCTGGTAGGCTACAGACCATGGGGTCACAAAGAGTCAGACATGACTGAGCGACTTCACTTTCTCTCCTTAGGATTTCCCTTATGGCTCAGCTGGTAAAAGAATCCGCCCCCAATGAGGGAAATCTGGGTTTGATCCCTGGGTTGGGAAGATTCCCTGGAGAAGGGGAAGGCTAAACACTCCAGTATTCTGGCCTGGAGAATCCCATGGACTGTAGAGTCCATGAGGTTGCAAAGAGTCAGATGTGATTGAGTCACTTTCACTTTTCTAGGCACCCAGGTCCTTTTCTAGATGGTTCATAGTAGCATTAACAGTTAAACAGCTCTCAGCCTGTTACTTAATGTATTTCTCATTTTATAAATTTTAACTTGAACGGAGTTAACACCAGCATGTGAGCTATTATAGCCTCAGTTATAAGATTAGGGAACTAAGGCACAAAGAGCTTAATGGAATTGGCCCAAGTTGAGTGGCAGAAACGGCATTTGAACTCAGGCCATGTGACTCCAGAGTTGGTACTCTTAATTAACATACTTTTTTCCAGTAGTCATGTATGGATGTGAGAGTTGGACTATAAAGAAAGCTGAGCACCGAAGAATTGATGCTTTTGAACTGTGATGTTGGAGAAGACTCTTGAGAGTCCCTTGGACTGCAAGGAGATCCAACCAGTCCATCCCAAAGAGATCAGTCCTGGCTGTTCACTGGAAGGACTGATGTTGAACCTGAAGCTCCAATACTTTGGCCACCTGATGTGAAGAGCTGACTCATTTGAAAAGACCCTGATGCTGGGAAAGATTGAGGGCAGGAGGAGAAGGGGACGACAGAGGATGAGATGGTTGGATGGCATCACTGACTCAATGGACATGGATTTGGGTGGACTCCGGCAGTTGGTGATGGACAGGGAGGCCTGGCGTGCTGTGGTTCATGGGGTTGCAGAGTCGCATACGACTGAGCGACTGAACTGAACTGCTTCTTGTGGGATAATTTTTGGGTTCTAGTGAAGCCAGACACTGTCGGGGGGCATATGCAGGGGCAACTTGATGCAGAGTACCTGTACCCACCAAGCTGGGCACTGTGCTTCTGTTTTGTTGGGTCAGCAGCTTTTCACTAGATGTCCATCTTGCCAAGTGCTGTACCCCACCTAGCATCTTTTGCTGATGTCTAATTCAGACACAGAAAGGGTGTTTTCTACTCCCAAGTGTACCGCCAAACAGATAAAAATATCTCCTGCTGGGCTGTGGACATTATGGATCAGGCACTGACCCAATAGGCCCTACTGTGCAGCGTTGCTGCTGCTAAATTGCTTCAGTTATGTCCGACTCTGTGCGACCCCATAGACGGCAGCCCACCAGGCAATCCCCGTCCCTGGGATTCTCCAGGCAAGAACGCTGGAGTGGGTTGCCATTTCCTTCTCCAATGCATGAAAGTGAAAAGTGAAAGTGAAGTTGCTCAGTTGTGTCCAATTCTTAGCGACCCCATGGACTGCAGCCTACCAGGCTCCTCTGTCCATGGGATTCTCCAGGCAAGTGTGGTTTGGGAATAAAACATAAGGGCAAAAAGACAAATACACCAGCCATTATTTCATTATATTATAATCATATATGTTTTCTGTTTTTCACTTGTCTGATACTTTATTTGATATCTTCCTTAGCATGCTGTGAGCTTTTTTAGAGAGGGATGACGTATTATTCTTCAGTTTCCTGTACTTAGCATAGTACTTGTTTTATAGTAGATATCTAGATATCTTTGTTGAATGGAGGAGTAAAGATAGCACAGATCCAAGTGTACTGTCCATATTGCTGACAGGTGGGACAGAGATTGCTCTTCAGGTTGTGTTCAATTTACCTGAGAAATTTGGAACTAAACCATCACAGCTGCATCAAAGAAAGATGAGTGAGGGTCTTTGCCATCTGAGGAATGGGTGATATAACTTGACTGAGGCTGCACCTATCCTGGTAGAGGCCAAGAATTTTGCCTCTAGGGATCTGTAGGCATTAAGAGAGCAGTCAAGAAATGTTTTGACCCTCTCTGTTTGAGAAAATTTATCCCAGACATGACAGCTGAGACTGTCCTAGAATTGATTATCAAGGGTACCAGTGTTCCAGTCTTACTCATTTTGGAAATAAGAAGCAGTAAACCTGAGCTTGTGTTGGAAACAATGTACAGGATTATTAAGATGATGAAGATTTCCCCATATCCATCTTAGGAGGTTGGGGTAATAATTAGAATGGACAAGGAGTCTTTCCTGGGACTAGGTAGAAGCTGAGTTGCCAAAACTCCCAGAGTCTCTTTGATTTGCTGGCTGGAGTTGGGCCAAAACCTTGAAATAGACTCTGTATTAATTAGCATATAGAGTACATTGCTGGAAGAGAGAGACCTGAAAATATGGCCTCTAATGTAACAGTCCAGAAATATGTGGCCAGTCCAGGGTTGGTATGGATTCTGTTCCCGAAGTCATTGACAGCCCTAGTTCCTTTTTTCTCGTTGCTTTTATTCCTTGTATCAGAGCTTGTCTACACACATTTGGTTTGTACATCAGAATTATGTGCAGGATATGCTGGGCTGCATCGCTAGTTTCTGATTCAGGTTTGGGGTATCAGAGAATTTGCCTGTACAACAATTTCCCTGGAGATGCTCAGGCTTCCCAGATGGCACTAGTGTTAAAGAACCCACCTGCCAATGCAGGAGACTTAAGAGACTTGGGTTTGATCCCTGGGTCAGGAAGAATCTCTGGAGTAGGAAATGGCAACCCACTCCAGTATTCTTGCCTGGAGAATCCCATGGACAGAGGAGCCTGGAGGGCTATAGACCATAGCGTCACAAGGAGTTGGACACTACAGAAGTGACTTAGCACACACACACACACGCTGATGCTCCTGGCCTTGGAGCCATACTTTGAGAGCCACTGTTCTAAAATATGGTTCCTGCCCACATGGTTGAAGCTGGCTTGCCTGCACCATGCCCATATTCCAACCCTGGGAGAAGAGGCAAAGAAGAAAAGACAAGAAGCAGAACACTCCCATGTCACTTAAGAACAGGTCCTGGAGGTTGCACATGTCCCTTCTGTTCACATTCATTGGCAAGAAATTTGTAACACAACTATCTGCAAGAGATACTGGGAAATGTTTCTTTTAAATGGCAGATCATGTTCCCAGCTGAAATGTGGGGACCCTATTGCCAAAAGGAGGAAGGGGAGGAATAGTGGTCTTCCTCCAGCCCTGCCTGCCTATGGGCTTTCATATGCCCTCTGGTGGTCCGGGATGTGGAGGCAGGCTACTCTGCAGGTTCAGAACAGTACTCCCAGGACTTGAGAAAAATCCTGAGCTCAGCCAAGATCCTGGGGAGTCCTCAGAACCTTAAATTTAGCTTGTGTGCCACAGCAGCAGTGCCTCAAAGCATTGGTTTTGTTTCCTCTGCTACTCTCCTCCTTTTCTCTCTATATCAGACCTCCCCATCAGGTGGCCCTTCTTCACAGCTGATCCTTCAGCAGTTGGGTTCTTAGCCTACTGATGCTGCTTCCAGTTTTGATAGTGGTTGGCCACTTGAGTAGGAATAAAATTTTTCTTGTTCTTCTTGTGGGTAGCTGAACTCTTAAATCTATTGCTCCAACCTGAAGTATGACCTTCAAAAACATGAAATTGTTTTAACTGCCAGGTTGCCTAGCATAGAGAGGTAAAGAACTATATTACATCTAATAAAAGGGTTTATGATATGTAACAAAAGTGGTCCCTAATGTGGGTCTCACTGACCTCTGTGTAAAACTGAATAAATTTTCTTTCATTAAAATTCTCAGCAGTAGACCTTACCTTTTGTCAACAAAAAGCCAGTGAACTTGAAGGTTTTAATATCTCAGGGTTTTGTTAAAACATTTCTTTCATTTTATTCTCACTTTCTAAGTTTTCATGACCCTAAACTCTATTTCCAATGAAGTTTGTGTAGCATCACTCTCTTTAAAAGATGTTGCCTGAGAAAGATTAACTTAGTCTGTTTCTCTTTTGCTAACCTACATCTTTATAAGCTGTAAAAGCCTAGTCTAACATCACCCCAGTTGAACTCTTTCTGTGGTTGAAGCATAATTTGAAGCTGAACAGAGTTTTCCGATAAAGGACAGTGGCTGAGGTCAACCTCGGAAGTTCTAATACCTTTCTTCAAATCCTGGCACTTACTGTTCGTATTTGAACTTTTTATTTGAATTCTCTGAGTCTCAGATTTTTCTCAGTAAAATGGGGATACAAATATCCACACTATATAGTTGTATTAAAGAAAAATTATTCTGACACTTGTTAAAATGGTGAGGAATATTTTATTCAAGATTACTACAACATGATCATGCCTGTCATAACAGGAGAGAAAGAGTGGATTCAAGACTAAATACAGCAAAGGCAGCTGGGGATTTTGTAGCCAAAAACAGACTGAGAAGGTCAGTGGACGAATTACTAACAGGAGACATGAGGGAAAGAAGGATTCTTGCTAACCTGGTCTTACAGAACTCTAGCTAAAGGCAAGCTAAGGACTTAAACATCCAAAGTGAGGGATGAAATACTTGGTCAGATATCCAAGTAGGGGAGATTCTTACTAAACTGATTTGGTAGCATTCTTTATGACAAGGAAGGGGCCAATGTCAAGGCAGAGGTGAATAGAAGGCTCAGAGAAGCCTGACAAAACTTTGTCAAGCAGGGAAGCTTTGTCATTTGTGAGGCTTGAATTAAATAACATTATGTCACTACATTAAATCAGTCCCTAGTAACCCAGTAAAGGCTGATTGATTAAATGGTAACTAACTTTATTATTAACATTAGCAATGATTATATCTCCCTGCTGTTTCCTGAATGTATATAAATTGGAGAACTTTTTTCATATCAAAATCCAGAGCAAATGCCATTCAGGTGTCCTTATGAATTTACTAGAATGAATATATGCTTTACGGCTTGTTGTCTACTCTGGCTCCCCTGATGCGATGGTGTGGTGGAAGGCAGCACCTTTGACCACCGGGTATTTGGAAGCTATATTTGAAAACTGAGTTGTGAGCTAGACCCTCATCTGCTGAGGGAGAATACCAAGCCTTGAAAGAGAATGTTGATGTCAACCCAGAAACACGTCTAAACCTGTCTCAGCTGTAAGATGAAACTGAGATAAAATGATAGTAACTGAACATGGGATTGAACTGGGGTTAGAGGACCACTAGACCAGAAAAAATATGATGGAAAATTTAGATAAATGTCTAAATTCCACAGCCAGCAGAGCCTAGAATATGTTTTTCTTAACACATCAGTTAGAATAAATGCAGTGTAGGCTAGATCTATTTAAATAGCATATTAAAGGACAGGTACAGCTCAATTTCCTGGCAGCTGAAAATAGAAACTTTGGATCTGGGGTGCTGAAAGCCAAAGGGTATGATGGATTACCTTTTTAAAATCAGATTTTTCTTTTTTTGTTATTGAGTGTTATGAATTCTTTACATATTTTGGATTTTAGTCTCTTATCAGGCATATGGTTGAATATTTTATTCTAATATTTTCTGTAATATCCCATTTAATTGTGTTCATTATATTTTTTTTCAGTGCAGAAGCTTTTTAATTTGATGTATCCCATCTACTTATTTTTGGTTCTGTTGCTTGGCTTTGGTGCCATATCCCAAAATTGTTGTGAATTCCAATGTTAAGAAGCTTTTCCCTTATGTTCACTTCTAGTAGTTTTATATAGATCTTACATTTAAGTCTTTAATTCATTTCAAGGTAATTTTTGTGAGTGGTATAAGGGTCCAATTTTATTCTTCTGCATGTGAATATCCAGTTTTCCCAATGCCATTTATTGAAGATCTAAGCTTTCCCATAGAGTGTTTTGATTCCCTAATCAAATATTAGTAGCCAAGGGAGCATGGATTTGTTTCTGAAATATCAATTCTGTTCCATTGGTCTATGTGTCTGTTTTCATTCCTATTCAATTCAGTTCAGTTCAGTCGCTCAGTTGTATCTGACTCTTTGCGACCCCATGAATCACAGCACGCCAGGCCTCCCTGTCCATCACCAACTCTCGGAGTTCACTCAAACTCATGTCCATCGAGTCCGTGATGCCATCCAGCCATCTCATCCTGTCGTCCCCCTTCTCCTCCTGCCCCCAATCCCTCTCAGCATCAGAGTCTTTTTCCAATGAGTCAACTCTTTGCATGAGGTGGCCAAAGTACTGGAGTTTCAGCTTTAGCATCATTCCTTCCAAAGAAATCCCAGGGCTGATCTCCTTAAGAATGGACTGGTTGGATCTCCTTGCAGTCCAAGGGACTCTCAAGAGTCTTCTCCAACACCACAGTTCAAAAGCATCAATTCTTCGGTGCTCAGTCTTCCTCACAGTCCAACTCTCACATCCATACACGACCACAGGAAAAACCATAGCCTTGACTAGACCATACTATTTTAATTATGATAGCTTTGCAATGTTGTTTAAAATCAGAAATTGTGATATAACCTCTTAGTTCTTTTCTTTATCAGTATTTCTTTGTCAATATAGGATCTTTTGTGTCTCCACAGGAATCTTTATATTTTCTTCTATTTCTATGAAAAATATCATTGGAATTTTGATAGAGATTGCTTTGAATCTGTAGATGGATTTGAATAGTATGAATATTTTAACAGTATTAATTCTACTGATCTATGAACACAGAATATCTTTCCATTTATTTGTGTCTTCTTTAATTTTTTCATCAATATATAATAGTTTTCAGTTAAATTTATTCCAAATTATATTATTGTTTTTGATGCTATTGCAAAAGAGGTTGTTTTCTTAATTTGTCTTTCTGATAGTTAATTGTTAGTGTATAGAAATGCAACTAATTTTTATATGTTAGTTTTTTTTCATTCCACAATTTTATTGAATTTATTAGTCCTAAGAAGGTTTTGGTAGAGTTTTAAGGTTTTTCTATATATAATATCATATCTGCAAACAGAGACAGTTTTACTTCCTTTTTAATTTAAGTGCTTTTTATTTCTTTTTCTATTTTTATGATTCTGGCTAAAACTTCTAGTAGTATATTAAAAATAAGTGGGAAGAGTGGACACCTATGTCTTGTGCTTGATTGTAAAGAAAAATCTTTCAAAGTGTTCAAGTCGAATATAATGTTAGCTGTAAACTCAACATATATGATCTTTATTATGTTGAACTATGTTGTTAAAGTGCTGCACTCAATATGCCAGCAAATTTGGAAAACTCAGCAGTGGCCACAGGACTAGAAAATGTCAGTTTTCATTCCAGTCCTAAAGAAAGGCAATGGCAAACAATGTTCAAACTACCACACAATTGTGCTCATTTCACATGCTAGCAAGGTAATGGTAAACATCCTTCAAGCTAGGTTTCAACACTACATGAACCAAGAACTTCCCGATGCACAAGCTGGATTTAGAAGAGGCAGAGGAACCAGAGATCAAGTTGCCAACATCTGTTGGGTCATAGAAAAAGCAAGAGAATGCCAGAAAAACATCTACTTCTGCTTCATGGATTTCAGTAAAGCCTTTGACAGTGTGGATCACAACCAACTGTGGAAAATTCTTCAAGAGATGGGAATACCAGACCACTTACCTGCCTCCTGTGAAACCTGTATGCAGGTCAAGAATCAACAGTGAGAACCGAACATGGAACAAAAGACTGGTTCCAAATTGGGAAAGGAGTATGTCAAGGCTGTATATTGTCACCCTGCTTATTTAACTTCTATGCAGAGTACATCATGCCAAATGCCAGGGTGGGTGAATCAAGAGTCAGAATCAAGCTTGCCGGAAGAAATATCAATAACATCAGATATGCAGATGACACCACTCTAATGGCAGAACGCGAAGAACTAAAGAGCCTCTTGATGAGGTGAAAGAGGAGATTGAAAAAGCTGGCTTAAACTCAGCATTCAAAAAACTAAGGTCATGGCATGTGATCCCATCACTTCATGGCAAATAGAAGGGGAATATGGGAAAACTGACAGATTTTATTTTCTTGGGCTCCAAAGTCATTGCAGATGGTGACTGTAGCCATGAAATTAAAAGGCACTAGCTACTTTGAAGAAAAGCTATGACAAACCTCGACAGCATATTAAAAAGCAGAGACATCACTTTGCGGACAAAGGTTCATCTAGTCAAGGCTATGGTTTTTCCAGTAGTCGTGTATGAATGTGAGAGTTGGACAATGAAGGAGGCTGAGCACTGAAGAATTGATGCTTTCACGTTTTGGTGCTAGAGAAGACTCTTGGGAGTCCCTTGGATTGCAAGGAGGTCAAACCAGTCAATCCTAAAAGAAATCAACCCTGAATAATCATTGGAAGAACTGATGCTGAAGCTGAAGCTGCAATATTTTGGCCACCTGATATGACGAGCTGACTTATTGGAAAAGACCCTGATGCTGGGAAAGATTAAGGGCAGGAGGAGAAGGGGACAACAGAGGGTAAGACGATTGGATGGCATCACTGACTCAATGGACAAGAGTTTAAGCAAGCTCTGGGAAATAATGAAGACAGGGAAGCCTGGTGTGCTGCAGTCCATGGGGGTCACAGATTCAGACATGACTTAGGGACTGAACAACAACAACATATTCTTTCTATACCAAAATTTTTCAGAGCTATTATTATGGAAGCGTGTTCAGTTCTGTCAATTTTTCCTTCATCTATTGTGGTGATTATATTATTTTAATCTTTCATTCAATTAATGTAGTGTACTACATCCATTCATTTTCTATGTTGAATCATCCTTGAAACTCAGGGGTAAATCCCCCTTCACCATGATGTATTATCTTTTTAATGTTTTGTTGAATTCAGTTTGCTAGTAATATTTTGTTGAGGAAATTTGCATCTATATTCATCAGATTTATTTACCGGTAGTTTTTCTGTAATACTCTTCTCTAGCTTTGGTATCAGGGTACTGCTGACCTTATCAAGTGAGTTAGGGTATGTTGCCTCCTTTTCATTTTCTGAAAGAGTTTGAGAAGGACTGATAATAATTCTTTAAATGTTTGGTAGAATTAATCAGTGAGTGGTTTCTGACTCCTTATGCAATATTCTTATTTGTTTTAGGATTGTTAAGATTTTATATTTCTTTATGATTAAGTCTTGGCGGATTGTATGTTTCTAGGAATTTGTTTCTAATAGGTTATTTAATTTATATATCTGCATGCTGTGCTCGGTCACTCAGTCATGTCCGACTCTGCGACCCCATGGAGCCCGCTAGGCTCCTCTGTCCATGGGGATTCTGCAGGCAAGAACACTGGAGTAGGTTGCCATGCCCTCCTCCAGGAATTTATATATATATATATATATGTCAGTTAGGTTCATCTGGTCTCAAGTTAGTTCAGGTCCACTGTTTTTTGAAAGTGGGGTATTATTAAAGTCCTCTAGTATTAATGTGTGATTTCCATTTCTCTCTTCAGATTTGTTAGTTTTTGCTGAATATATGTAGGTGCTCTGATGCTGAATTTATTTATAATGAAATCATAAAGTTTATAATTGTTATATAGTTTATATTTATAATAGTTATAACCTCTTGATGAATTGACCCCTTTTTTCATTATATAATGACTATGTTTTGCTATTTTTTTTACTTAAAATCTTTGTTTGACATAAGTGTAGCTACCCTCACTTTCTTTTGGTTTCATTGTTGTAGAATATCTTTTTCATCCTTCACTTTGGGATAAGAGGTGTTCATCCAGCTAAATGAGTCTCTTGTATGTGCCATATAGTTGGATTATTTAATCCATTCAACAGCTACTCTATGCCTTTTGATTTGTGAATTTAATCTTTTAAACACTTAAAGTAATTATTGATAGATAAAGTGGCTCAGATGGTAAAGAATCTGTGTGCAGTGCAGGAGACCAGGGTTTGATCCCCTGGATCAGGCAGATGCCCTAGAGAAGGGGATGACTACCTACTCCAGTTTTCTTGCCTGGAGAATTCCATGGACAGAGGAGCCTGGCAGGCTACAGTCCATGGGTTTGCAGAGAGTCAGACATGACTGAGCAACTAACACTCTCTTTCACAAGAAAATAATATTGCTACCTTATTATGTTCTCACTTTTCGTAGTTCCCTTGTTATTATCCTCTCTGTCTTCCTCTGTGAATTGATGATTTTCTCAAAGTGGTATGCTTTAATTCTCTTTTATTTATCTTTAGTATACATCCTATATGTTTTTGCTTTGGAGTTACCATTAGGCTTACATAAAACATACATATAATAGTCTATTTTAAGCCGATAACAACTTAACCTAGATTGCATACAAAAATTCACTCCCCCCAAACTTTTTTACTTTAATGTCACAATTTATAACTTTTTAATTGTTGTAATATTAACAATTATTTTAATTATAGTAACTTTTAATACTTTTTCCCTTTAGTCTTATACTGGTGATAAGAGGTTAATACATAACAATTTTTACACTATTTGCATATTGTGAATTTGCCCATGAATTTACTTCACCAGTGTGCTTCATATTTTCCTGTTTTCATGTTACTAATTAACATCTTTTGATTTCAGCTTGAAGAACTCTTTTCAGCATTTGTCAGGCAGGTCTAGTGGTGATTAACCCTCTTAGGTTTTTTAAAATTTGTCTGAGACAGTCTTTATCTCCCCTTCATTACTGAAGGACAGCTTTGCTAGGTAAGTTTTTCCTAGTTGAAAGCTTTTGTTTGTTTGTTTCTCCTTTCAGGACCATCAGTATATCTTGTCACTCTCTCTTGACCTTCAAGGTTTCTGCTGAGACATCTGCTTATAGCTTTTTGGGAGCTCTCATGTATGTGAGGAATTTTTTTTTTCTTGTTGCTTTTAAAATTTTCTTGTCTTTGATTTTAGACAATTTTATTATAATGTGTCTTGGAGAGGTTCTCTACATTGAGTTTGTTTGTTGACTTATGAGCTTCATGAACTTAAAAGTCTAAATTGCTCTCTGGATTTGGGAAGTTCTCAGCTACTACTTTTTCTAAATAAGATTTTTGTCCCTTTCTTTCTTTTCCTCTGGGACTTCAATAATTCATATATTGTTTCTATTAATGATATCCTATGGTTCACATAGCTTTTCTACCTATTAAAAAAAATTCTTTTAAACTTATTCTCACCTGACTGGATCATTTCAAATGATTTGTCTTCTACTTCACAGACTCTTTCTTCTGCTTAGATAAAATCTTCTGTTGTTGCTCTCTATTGTATTTTAAATTTTACTATTCTTCAGCTCTAGTATTTCAGTTTGCTTCTTTTTAAAATGATTTTAAATCTGTCTGTTATATTTCTTCTTTTGTTTATGTATTAGTTTCCTGATTTAGTTAAATTGTTTTCTGTATTTTCTTGTAGCTCACTGAACTTCCTTAAAATAATTATTTTGAATTCTTAATCTGGCAAATCATAGGTATCCATTTATTTGGGGTTGGTTCCTAGAAAATTATGATGTTCCTTTGATGGTGTCATGTTTCTTTGGCTTTTTATGCTCCTTGAAATCTTGTATAGCTATCTTTGTACTTGAAGAAGGAGTCTTCAAGTGTTTACTGACTTCTCCAATGTGTCCAATCTCAGATTGCTTTTGCTCTAACTGGTGTGCTGGTGTTTTTCCACTCGACTATTAGACCTCTTCAAAGGCTCGATGGACATGGGTTTGGGTGGACTCCAGGAGCTGGTGATGGACAGGGAAGCCTGGCGTGCTGCGATTCATGGAGTCTCAAAGAGTTGGACATTACTGAGTGACTGAACTGAACTGAACTGAATATATTCTTTATTTCAGCTATTGCATTGTTCAATGTTGTTTTATATCTTCTAGCTCTTAAACATTCCTGTATCTTCCCAGTCTGTGCCTCCATTCTTTTTCTGAAATCTTGGATTGTCTTTTCTATCATTACTCAGTTGTTTTTCCAGTATATTGCCTGACCCTGCTTCACTTAGTTGTTCTTCTGTGGTTTTATCTTGTTCCTCTGTCTGGAATATGTTCCTCTGTCTTCTCCTTTTGTCTAACTTTGTGTTTGTGGTCTTTGTGGCACAGGCTGCAGGATTCTAGTTCCTTTTGCTTTGAGCGTCTGCCACCTGGTGAGTAAGACTGCTCTAAGATGCTTCTGCAGGCTCCTGCCTGGTAGGACGGACTGGTGCCTGCCCACTAGTGAGTGGAAATGGCTCTTGTCCCTCTGGTGGACAGAGTCATGCCATGTCTTCCTGAGCCTGGGAGCTTAGGAAGAGTTTAGGCATCCTCTCTGCTGATGGATGGGGTTGTGTTCTCCCCCTCTTGGCTGTTTGACCTGAGGTGTCCCAGAACTGGAGCTTATAGGCTGTTGGGTGGGGCCAGGTCTTGGTATCACAATGGCAGCCTCCAGGAGAGCTCATGTCAATGAGCTCCCCAGTACCTCCCCAGGACCTCTCCACTAGTGTCCTTGTCCCCACAGTGAGCCAGAGTCATTGCCCTGTTTCCCTAGGAGATCCTCCAAGACCAGCAAGTAGGTCTGGCCCAGGATCCAGTGAAGTCACTGCGTTTTTCCCTGGGTTCCAGTGCACATAAGACCTTGTATGTGCCCTTCAGGCGTAGAGTTTCTCTTTCCCCTAGTCTTGGGTAGTACCTGCGATCAAGCCCTATGGATCTTTAAAGCCAACTGCTCTGGGGCTCCTCCTCTTGATGCCAGGCTCTCAGGCTGTGGAGCCTGAAGTGGGGCTCAGAACTCTCCTTTCTGTGGGAGAACCTGTGATATATAATTATTTTCCAATATATGGGTCACCCACTTGGTGGGTAAGGGATTTAATTATATTCTGAATGCACCTTTCCTACCGTCTCATTGTGGCTTCTTTGTCTTTGGATGTTGAATATCTTTTTTTTTGGTAGGTTCCAGTTCTTTTTGTCTATGGTTATTCAGCCATTAGTTGTGAATTTGGTGTTTTCCTGAGAGAAGGTGAGCTCAAGTCCTTCTACTTTGCCATCTTGTCTCCAACCTCCTTCACCCACTGCTCCAACTTTAAAGTATAATCAGCCCATCTTTAATGTTTCAATACTGAAGAAACTGATAATTTGAATATACCTTATATAAAATTTCCTTTGGGTTTCCTCCCATTTACTATTACTCAGGGTATTTAGCAGTGCTTATCAGGAGATATTTCTTGACAGGAAATCAATAATTTGTTATAAGGTGTTATCAAGAACAGGTTTCCCTGATGGTTCAGTGGTAAACAATCTGCTCACCAGTGCAGATGTGGGTTCAATCCCTGGGTTAGAAAGATCCCCTGGAGGAGGAAATGACAACCCACTCCAGTATTCTTGCCTGGAAATCCCATGGACAGAGGAGCCTGGCAGGCTATAGTCCATGGGGTCACAAAGAGTTAGACGTGACCAAACAATAAATATCATCAAGAACAGGGAGTGGACATTGGTGTAGGAAGGGAATCACAGATTTATCTGGTTACAGAGCTGTTTTGGCAAATTTCATTTGAGATAACATAAAAAAGGGGGATCGAGAGTAGGATATTTGAATATTCAAAATTTGTTTTCTAGAAACATGTAAATGTGTACTATTTAATTGATCTTCATTCCAAGATTCCCCCATGGGCTCTGCCAAGGGCACTGTGGTAAATCACACATAAAAGTTGCATATGCCATGATATTTATAAAGAGAATTTGACATTACTCAGCCATGCTTGTGGTTGTGCATGTCTGCACACTAACCACTGGTTATCAATGATTAATGGACAACATACTTGGACAATGCTCTCCTACTTGAGCTAATGAACTAAATAGTTTATTTCATGCTCCATTTCCACAAATAAATGGCTGTAATACATAATGTGATAATTCCTGATCTCCTTGCAGTGTATTTTCTTGTCTGTAATGAACACAAAAATTTTTGAAAATCAGATTAATCAGGCATTGCATTGTAATTTTATACATTGAATAGATTATGAAATATTGCTGAAATCAAAATGTTTACACTGAAAGGAAAAGAGGTGGTAAAGTTGAGAAACATCTTGAAAGGACTCAATGAAGAGCTTTAAAAAAGCCTCATAATGGGCTTTTTTTTCCCCTTCTATTTTTATCTGAACTATCCTCTTGTGTACAACTGTAGTTATTCTACATGTTTGTGTAAACTTATAAATAAACACCATTCTTTCCTTAATCATTTTGGGATGTTTCTACACAGCAGAATTATGATTCAACTTCATGTATCTAATGTGCACATTTTCACTTGTTTTGTTTATTTTTCATAGGTTCTTATATAATCTTAGTGTTGAACAAGGACAATCTGTGGGATGGGGATTGTCATTCCACCTTAATTTAGACTCTTCTTGTCTAGATTGCCCTTTAAATCTAACTATGGAGTTAATTCTTCCCCTGCTCCTGGTGAAAACTCGGGCACACTAAAATACTTCTCTGGTCTCTTTTAGATAATATTAACACATAAGATTTACCAGTCACTAAGTGTCACAATTTAGCAACCAAAAATTTCTGTTCTCCATAGTAGTCAAATATTCAGTCTTGCTTTAAAGTTGAGGCTTCTCCTAATTAGCATTTCTACTTCATCCTCATTTAACAAATGCTGTTTCTAGTCCTCCAGGGTGGGTGGAAGTAGGTGGATTCTCTTTTGATTGGTACTGTCAACCTGATCTGGTTCTCTTTTGGGCTTAACAGATGTTTGAAAATGAGTTTATTTCTTGTAGGTGCTAGGGATATCTTATCAAAGATAGATTTCCTTAAAAAGGACAATGCATATAATTGCCACCTGGTCATTTATTTCTCTTTCAGACCAAATACTTTTAGTTTTGTGTGTGTGTGTGTGTGTGTGTGTGAGAGAGAGAGAGAGAGAGAGAGAGAGAGAGATCTATTTTACCCTCTAGGGTTTTTTTGGATGAGGCCCAAAATAATTGGAAAAGTTAAACTGTTAATTTCTCAGTGGTGTCTGATTCTCTGTGATACCATGGACCAGCTCCTCTGTCCATGGAATTCTCCAGGCAAGAATACTAGAGTGGCTAGCCATTCCCTTCTCCAGAGAATTTTCCCTCCCCAGGGATCAAACTCAGGTCTTTTGCATTGCAGACAGATTCTTTACCCTCTGAACCAACAGTGAAGCCAGTTCTTCTCCTTGTTCTTGAAGGGAAACAATTATCCATTCTCTGGAGTGTAAGTCATATGCTACTCAAGATTTACATCCTTGCTCTGACTCTGGGACAGCTAGTCAGAGGAAATCACACTAGTTTGCACAGATGTGAGCAAACAAACCACTGGACCACTAGGCACTCCAATTGCAGGGGACACAAATTAAATCCTCTGAGTTATTAAAATATTTTTCCCTGAGATGAAAGTTCATTTCTTCCTTGCAGAGGGTAAAATCTGCAACACAGCTTCAGGCCTCTTTAAAGAAATACTTTCCTCCCTCTTCTTCAGCTCCAAATCCTTTTATACCCTCAATTATGAGTGAGAGGCTTGAGGGCTATGAATTTTTTAAAGTCCTTTTTTAAATGATATGTCCTATCATTTCCTTTGGATGTATTACCTATTGTCTCTCATTAACACAACAAAAATTTCTTTTATAACATACAGGTGTACTTATTTTCATAATGTCAATGTTAAGTATTAATCACTTGATCTAAGAAAAAGTAGAATTTTTGAGCTAAATTGGAGGATTAAATGCTCAGAACAGCCTCTCAGAAAGCTCTGAGAACTGTTCTGCTTGTTAGAGGTTAAAGCACAGTTATATAAGTTTTTGAGATAAAGGACTGTATATTAAATGACATCTTATTGACAGTTTATACAATCCAGATCTAAGCATAGAAAACAAATGGTGGGTCATGGATCATCACAGCCCCTTACAAGATTAAGAAGGAAAATTATCTCCTAAGAAGTTGTGACCCTTGGTGAGATTAAAAAGGAATATTATTTCCTAAGGATGTCTGCTTACTGCAGGTGAACAATATACACTGAAGTGGAAGAAGAACAGACAAAGAAAAATTTTGTTTAAATTTTTCTCTTCTTGCCATAAATTATGAATTTTATTTCATCTATAGCATCTTTGATAAAGCCTAGAAACCACTAAATGC
This sequence comes from Oryx dammah, assembly GCF_014754425.2. Taxonomy (NCBI): domain Eukaryota; kingdom Metazoa; phylum Chordata; class Mammalia; order Artiodactyla; family Bovidae; genus Oryx; species Oryx dammah. The sequence goes on from NW_024070200.1 coordinate 15,271,783, forward strand.
AAAGATGAAAAGAACATATTACATGACATAGGTTTCAATGAAATTTATGTTTTTCATCTACAAAAGAGTGAGACTTCTGCCATGACAGAGTAACAAGGACTTGATTTGACCTCCCAATGTAAACAACAACAGAAAAATAAGTACATAAAGCAAGCATTTTCGGGACTTCCCTTGTGGTCCGTGGTTGAGAATCTGCCTGCCAGTGGAAGGGACACAGATTTTATCCCTGGTCCATGAGGATCCCACATGTTGTAGAGCAAATAAGCTTGTGAGCCACAACTACTGAGCCCGTGCTGCAACTAAGGAAGCCTGTGTACCTAGAAGCTCCACAACAAGAAAACCTGCCACAGTGAGAGGCCCATGCATCACAACAAAGAGTAACCCCTGCTCACTGAAAATGGCAAAAAACCCATGCAGCTATGAAGACCCAGCCCAGTCAAAAATAATGTAAATAGATTGAAAAAACAAAAACACAAGCATTTTCAGACACTGAATAATTTGGCAACCCTGGACAGTATTCCTGAGAGGGAAATAGGGTTAATTCTGCAGTTGCCTCTGGATACTTTCTTGAGAGGTTTCTAGATTGCAGCAAAGGTTGAAAGAATTCATTATGAACACGCAAGCAATACAACAAATTTTAAAGAAAGTCCCTCAGGCAGAAGGACGATGATATTGGACAGAAACATGGAGAAATGAAGAGCACCAGAAATTATAGATCTGTGGGTAAGTATAGCTGGCTGGGAAGTCGTCTTCAATGTCTCCACTTGAATCCAGTGCACAGCGATATCCAGTTCAGTCGCTCAGTCATGTGTGACTCTTTGCAGCCTCATGAACCGCAGCACGCCAGGCCTCCCTGTCCATCACCAACTGCCGGAGTCTACCCAAACCCATGTCCATGGAGTCGGTGATGCCATCCAACCATCTCATCCTCTGTCCTCCCCTTCTCCTCCTGCCCTCAATCTTTCCCAGCATCAGGGTCTTTTCCAATGCGTCAGCTCTTCGCATCAGGTGGCCAAAGTATTGGAGTTTCAGCTTCAGCATCAGTCCTTCCAATGAATATTCAGGACTGGTTTCCTTTAGGATGGACTGTTTGGATCTCTTACAGTCCAAGGGACTCTCAAGAATCTTCTCTAACATCACAGTTCAAAAGCATCAATTCTTTGGTGCTCAGCTTTCTTTATAGTTCAACTCTCACATCCATACATGACCACTGGAAAAACCATAGCCTTGACTAGACGGACCTTTGTTGACAAAGAAATGTCTCTGTTTTCAATATGCTACCTAGGTTAGTCATACCTTTCCTTCCAAGGAGTAAGCATCTTTTAATTTCATGGCTGCAATCACTGATGAACAAAAGAAGGAAAAAACTGTTAACATAATCCTTTGGGGAAACTGACAGATTGTATAGTGACCAAGTGGGCACGATTCCAAATCAAACAATGTCTACAAAGTCTTTTAATACCATACATGCTTATCTGGAATGACAAGAGCAAACATATTGAAATCTTGAGGGAGGACTGGATGAAGGTAATCAAAATATACAAACTTCCAGTTATAAGATAAATTAGTACTAGGGATGTAATGTAAAATGTGATAGATATAATTGATGCTATTGTGTGTTATACTCGAAAGTTAAGAAAGTGGATCCTGGGAGTCCTCATCACAAGGAAAAAATTTTTTTGCTTTTATTTTGTATCTATGTGAAATCAAAGATGTTTACTAAACTTACTGTCATTATTATTTCATGATATATATAAGTCAAATAGTTATGCTTTTCCCCTAAACATATACAGTGCTATATGTCAGTTTTTGTTACCAAATCCACTTGTGTGCAGTAAAGCCAATCTACTGACACCAGGTTGTAGTGAAGGAAGTGTAATGTTTATTGCAGAAGCTAAGCAGGGAGTTTGAGAGGCTAATTCTCAAAAGACTAGAACCTCCCAATGGGTTTTGGGGAGAGGGTTTTAACGGCAGGGTGAGGGAGAGAGTCTCAGGTGCCTAATCAGCTTGTGCACATTCCTCTCATTGGTTGATGATGAGCTAACAGGGTAGGGTTGACATCATCAATTTTCAGACCCTAGCTGTTCTGGGGGCAAGTGCTCGTGATCATCATGCATTTAACTTCTTCCATCTGGTGGGGGTTTTAGTAGCTGCAAAACAACTGAGGAATGTGCAACAGACACTTATCTATGTCCTTCAGGGAGGAACTAAAGATTCTCTGACTGCTGTATGTCTGATTTACTGTTGAAATTGCTACCAGTTCTCCTGACTCAATTGCTATTTTATTGTTTTAGTATATATTCACATTCTTTCAATCATTAATTCTTGAACCAGGCTTTTGTGACTCAAGGGAGGCCTGGGAGATTCAAACTTTTCTACCAGCAAGAGCTGGAGAAGGCAATGGTACCCCACTCCAGTACTCTTGCCTGGAAAATCCCATGGATGGAAGAGCCTGGTGGGCTGCAGTCCATGGGGTCGCTAAGAGTCAGACACGACTGAGCGACTTCATTGTCACTTTTCATTTTCATGCATTGGAGAAGGAAATGGCAACCCACTCCAGTGTTCTTGCCTGGAGAATCCCAGGGACAGGGGAGCTTGGTGGGCTGCTGTCTCTGGGGTCGCACAGAATCGGACACGACTGAAGCGACTTAGCAGCAGCAGCAACCAGCAAGAACAGGCAGAGGACATAGGAGTGTCTGTCCCAGAAGGGGACTGTAGGGTCCTGCTTGGTTACTTTATATCTCAATAAAATGTTAAAAAAATTAACAAAAAAACCTAGTGAAGTCTTTGAATTGAGAAACCTCACAACTTTGAGATATTCATTACTTTTCAGCTCTGTGTTCTACATGTTTAAGAGGAAAACAACAAAAATCTTGTTTGCATACATTGAACATGTTGCTTAATGCATATTGTACAGTCATTTTAAACATTTCATGATACTCAGCTTTAGGCAATGTGTCTTTACCGTAAGTGACTAGGAGACAATTTGATTCTATTCTGTGTTCTGTGTGTGTTTAGTCGATTCAGTCATGTCTGACTCTTTGTGACCCCATGGACTGTAGTTTGCCAGGACCCTCTGTTCATGAGAATGTCCCAGTGAGAATACTGGAGTGGGTTGTCATGCGCTCATCCAGGGGATCTTCCTGACCCAGGGATTGAACTCACGTCTCCTGCATTGCAGGTGAATTCTTTACCACTGAGCCACCAGAGAAGCCCTGAATCTGTTAGTTGCCTGGAAAGCATATTGGACAGATGGAGTTATTCATTTTAGTCTGAGAGTCAGTGTTCTACAGAGAGGAAAGGACTTATTGTAGGTGGACTTCATAACTGCTCAATGGGGATATGGTGTCTAGTGATTGCTAGAAACACCTGTACTCTTCCATAATACAACAAAGCAAGTATGTCACCTCTGAAACACTAAAATATTAGGTGATCATGTAAGTCAAGAAAATTTTCTGTATTTTTGTAATTACAATCATGGATCCAGTGAACAGTAAAAGTAAAAAATCATTTCTAATTATTGATAAATGTTTGAGTAGTAGACAAGTATTTAAATAGCAAAACAATACATTAAGCAAAACCTCTAAACATGCTGTTGGTAATAGGGCTTAAAAGTATTTTTTCTAATTTGTAATTCTATTTAAGGGAAAGCTGCGGACTTGTTTACATACCATATGATTGGAGTGGTTTTTTGGCTTTTGTGCTTATACATTTACATCTCCCTGAATTTGCTGGTCCATTTTCCATAAAAGTATTCATTTATGTTTGTTACCATAGAAACCAGAAGTGCTCCATTTGTACATAATTCTTTCTATATAGTCCCTCCCCTTTCTTGCTTTTCAAGTCAGCTAAATTGCTTTATGTGGCATTTCATGTAGAATAACCTTTGTGTGCTTAAGTCTTTCATGAAACAAAGCTTCAACTGTGCTACTTTATATTAATCTAAATTATAATTTTGACTTGTGAATTTTGCTGAAAAAAATGACTGAATAAAACAGAAATGTTTTCTAAATAGAATAGCACTCACACTTCAGAGTTAAAATTGAGTAGGAAAATCAAGACAATGGTAGTCTGCTTTAGAAAAGCTCTAACTGTTGCTTCACTAAACAATGAAAAAATGTGTAAGTAATTGGCATAGTCAAGGGGTGAATATTTTGACAAGCATTACAATCAGCTACATAGGAAGCAGTAATTGAATAACTCTGTGTACCCAAGCTTTGTGCTGGGTCAAGGGAATATAAAGACTTGGAAGATGCAGTCTCTGTCTTCAAGGAGTTTTCAAATCAGTTTGAATGCAGAGACTATAGGTTTGATAAGAAGCTGTGGAAATAAGATACTTTAAAGCTATGTCACTTGAGAAATATGCATAATATGTGTGCATTTTACACAATGGTTAAACATACTAATAAGTCACTTTTGTCCTTTTATTAGCTTAGTCACAAGCCTCCTGTAAAAGATGTCTTTCGCACCACTATTTCTTTTCTATGTCTGTTTTGATTTCCAATTATTAATATCTGCCTTTGCTTGTGTAATTCTCCCAGTAATCCTAGGAGAGGGTAATAGATAGAGCTGAAGGAGAATGTTGGATCAGTATTCAGGAAACCAGAATTCAGCCCTGCCTCTGCCACTAATTATGAATCTCTGTGCCGTAAAGTGACTAAAGTCTAAAGTGCCCTAAAGTCTAAAGTGACTGAGCAAGTCACTTTACTCTGTTGGACTTCACAGTTCAAATCTGTAAATTCAGAGACTGATTGGGAGTTCTTTAACATCCTGTGTCTCTCTAGGAAATGGATTCTGATTCTGTTATTCTAAAAAGCTATCTTCAGGATACTGTACATCCCAAGTGATTTATATGACACACCTGTTAGAATTGCCCAAAAGTTTCTTAAAGTTACGCCAGGATGGCAGTGGACAGGGCTTTTGGCCTGAGTCACCTGTGGCTGCAGCCTTTTGACAGGCATGCAGAATGGCCAAATTTTAGAAGAATGGCACCTGTTACATCAGTAAACAAAGGATGTTGTGGCCATCAAAGTGTCAGCCGTTGCAGCCACTCCCAACTGCATACCTTGAGGGGGTTCAGAATGGAAAAAAAAAAAAAACAGGCTACCAGCCCTACATAGTTGAGGTGCAAATCAAAGAAATGATTTCAGTGAACCCAGACTCTTGCGTTGAGCTATCTGAGGGGCTCCCTCCTGGGCCTAGGTCCTCATCAAATCCTCCTAATAAAACATAATTCTCAACTTTAAGGTTTTTTTCCCCAGTGGACACTGCGGAGGTAATCGGTGGTTTAATTAGAGTATTGTTCCACGAAAAGCCTTTTAAATTTACATATACCATCAGCTCAGAATCCATCAAAAGTTTCACAGTTATGATGTGAAAACATCTAAGTGTCTACAATGTATTTTCTCTAAGACCTTAGTTTAGCCTTCGGTAGACACGGTCACTCTCCTGGCAACTGTCAAATATTTAGGAGTTATTGGGCTAATGCTAGGTTTGCCCATGTCTTCACTCTCATAGTGAATGTATGTTATCTGCCAGTTTCACAGAGAGTGGATATGAAAACATTTTGTAAACTGGAAAGTGTAATAGAAATATATATATATTATTGTTCATAAGTGTTTTGGTGGTCTTAACACCAGGGGACTATTATCATTTTAATCATGATGTTCTTACTTTTGGTGAAATTGAGGTAGTAAGTGGTAAATACCTGTTTCACACCTCTACGTTCTCTTTCTCTAAATTGCTCCCATTACCATCTGCCTCTCCACATCCTTAGTCTTTTTTCTGAATGTGGTTTCTATATTTTTAATTTAAATTTGTCTCCCCGCCTTGAAGACAACCTCCCTAGAAGACCTCTCAAGTGGTGGCTGTTTTCTCTTTTGTATAGTTTATAACACTGGCCTGGAGATGAAGCCAGAGTTTTCTTTGTTTCTCACAGCTGCTTCCACATCTTTTATCTCTTCTTTTACCTTAACCTCCCACCCCACTCCCACTGTCTGCAGCCTCTGCCGTTAAACCATAACACACTTTAACAATATGACCCTCACTATGTTCTAATCACTTTATAGATACCCAGTTGTTCAATCTTTACAGCATTCCCACGAGACTGATATTTTTATTGTCATCATTATTTCCATTTGACACACATAGCAACAGAGATGCAGAGAGTTTAAGTAACTTGCCTAAGATTGTAGAGTTGGTAAGGAAGAGAGCTAGGATTCAAACCCTTGCAGTCTGGCTTTACTCTCCATATTTTTTCTTTACTGCCTTTATCTGTACTGCCTCTGGCCCTGTTTCTCTCCATCCTCTCATCCTGATTTAATATTTTGTTGAACACTTTTACCATTTTAAAATAGTGAATATTTGTCTATTTGTTTATTATCTGTCTCCCCTGCCAAAATGTCAGGGACTTTATTCTTGAAAACAGGGACTTTATTCTCTTGTTCACTGTTTATAAATGCCGGGAATATAGTCGGTATTTAAAAATGTTTTGTGCATCAATGAATGAATGGATGAACATTATACTATGTTCTGGTTATTTGGCAGCTCTCTCTCAGGTGGAGCTGGGGCACTGTAAACTACCTTTCTGCTTTCAGCCTAGCTGCTTCTATGTTAGAATCTGCCAGTAGGGAGCACTCGAGGGAGTTTGCAAGACTGAAGAGAAAGTGGGGAGAGTGAGTCCTCCCTGTCTGTTGCCTTCTGTCAGTATCTCCCCTGCAAAGCTTCTTCCTGTAGCTGCAGTGGATACCAGATCACAGTTTTCCTAATGCTTGCAGAACCAACCCCATTCATGGCCACTCAGAGATGCCCAGCTGGTGAGCAGTACCCTCTCCTCACAGGTCTGAGTTTCAGGTCCATGGGTCCCTCTTCCAAGCACCCAAATTTTAGTCGTTATAACCTCTTCTCTTTGTCCCCCTAACTGTTAAGAATGGTCCTTGTGCTGTTTCAATTTCTTGGTATTCTCTTTTTGCCTTCTCAATTTTCGAATACATGGTTAATACATTTTAGATTTGATTATTTCTATTCCAATAACTTGGAGAAGGAAATGGCAACCTACTCCAGTGTTCTTGCCTGGAGAATCCCGTGGACAGAGGAGCCTGGTGGGCTGCTGTCTATGGGGTCGCACAGAGTCGGACACGACTGAAGCGACTTAGCATGCATGCATGCATTGGAGAAGGAAATGGCAACCCACTCCAGTATTCTTGCCTGGAGAATCCCAGGGACAGAGGAGCCTGGTGGGCTGCCGTCTATGGGGTCACACAGAGTCAGACACAACTGAGTGACTTAGCAGCAGCAGCAGCATTCCAATGAGTATGGTTTCTGCCTTCTGACTTTCCTGACCAATACGAAATTGGTAATAGGAATAGGCTCAGGAAATAGAACCTCAAAGATGAAATTTGAAACCTAAGTGCAGTGCTGAGTTCTGTGCAAATGTGTAATGGGATGTTAATAATCCATGGTTCCATGGTATGCAGTGGTATCAGGATTAATTAAAATTGCTCCTGCTATTGATAGTGTTGAATGCCTAATAGTCAAGTGCATTAGTAGCTTCTAACCAGTATGTAGGGGTGACTATAAGTATTGTGCTAAGTGATGGCTTCCTTTGAATGTACAGGAATACTCCCAGAAGAAATTCAAATTCAGATCTTTAAACTCTCAACCAAAGTCATTATCCAAGAACCAGAGGTCTTTTTAAAAGAATCTTTTATTTCTTATAATGTACTGAAAATCAGACACAAAATTTAATTTTGCCAGTTGCAGAAATACAACATAATTGCATTATTTCCAAGTCTGTTACAGGAAAAGAAATTGATTGTGAAGGAGTAAAACCTGAAAGCTTAGAGTGAGGACATCTGAGTGGATTTACACTGAATATGAAGTATTAGTCAATGGAGATCTCCATGAAAACCAATAAAAATCAGGAATAAAAATATCAGGCTTTAAATAATTAATGGTGAAAATATAGTACACGTCAGTGTTCTTTAGTAGAGAGATCTTTTGGGTCAGTCCAAATGTTATACTGTCTTTGCCAATGAGTCACCGGAAATGAGAATGTTTTAGGATGTCAGCACTGAAAAAATGGTGTCAGTGGGCTGTACCGGTAGGAACCATTATTGAAAGCTCTGTGTCTTTCACGGAGCCTGATGTGCTGTCGTAGCCCATCTGCTTGTCATCAGCAGCTGTCAGAATGCCTCCCTGCTTCATTGCTCACAACTACATGTGCAAAACTCCTAGTCGTGCTCCTGCTTTTAGTCTCTGTCCTGTTTTATACCATCTTCTTCATTAGGGCAGCAGTCTGAACCAGCTGCTTCATGTCTTGATACATATTAAGACCCTAGTGATGGAATTTTCTTTTGAAATAAATATATGATGAGGAGTTGGAACATTGAGTTTATGGTAATATCAACACATAAGGGAAGAATTATGGTATAGTAATTGATGAGTGGTCTTTGGAATCAGAATAGTTTTGAATCTTGTTCAGGTACCCACTAGCTATATAACCTTGGGCAGGTTACCTAAACTAAGACTCAAGTTTCTCCATCATTAAGATAGCAACAATAATAATTTATAGAATTTTGTGTTAAATGAAATAATGGAAAATTCCATCTATTTATTTCTTAATGATACTCTAACAAATTACCACGAACTTAGTGGCTTTTGCAATACAACTTTATTCTCTTACAGTCCAGGAGGTCAGAGGTCTGAAATGGGTATTTCTAGGGAAAAATTAAAGGGTCAGCGGGGCATTGTCACTTCTGAGGACTCTAGGGGGGAATCCATTTCCTCCATTTTCTAGTTTCTAGAGACCATTTACATTCCTTGGCTTCATTTTTCCACTTTGAAAGTCAGCAGTGTAGCATCTTTTTTTTCAAATTGGAGTATAATTGCTTTACAATGTTATTATTTTATGCTGTACAGCAAAGTGAATGAGCTATATGTATACATATGTCCTCTTCCTCTTGAGCCTCCCTCTCACCCTTCCTCCCCTACACTACCCCTCTAGGTCATCACAGAACACAGAGCTAAGCTCCCTGTGCTATATAACAGCTTCCCATTAATCATTTTACACATGAGCAGCATAGCATGTTTAAATCTCTTACTTTTCTGCCCCTCTTTTTCACTTTAAAAGGACCCTTGTTATTACATTTGGTGTATCTGAATAATCTAGGGATAATCTCCCCATCTCAACATCAGCTGATTAAAAACCTTAATTCCATTTGCAACCTTAATTTTCTTTTGTTGGGTAAGCTAATATATTCATAGGTTCTGGATGTTAAGATATGAACATCATTGGGAGGCCATTATTCTGCTTATTGCACTCAATAAATATTATTAAATAATGCATATGAAGTACTTAGTGTGGAGACTGGCATATCAGTTCACTTCAGGTCAGTCGCTCAGTAATGTCCCACTCTTTGCATCACGGCAGTCTTCCCTATCCATCACCAACTCCCGGAGCTCGCTCAGACGCATGTCCATCAAGTCAGTGATGCCATCCAACCATCTCATCCTCTGTCGTCCCCTTCTCCTCCTGCCTTCAATCTTTCCCAGCATCAGGGTCTTTTCCAGTGAGTTGGCTCTTCACATTAGGTGGACAAAGTATTGGAGTTTCAGCTTCAATATCAGTCCTTCCAATGAACACCCAGGACTGATCTTTAGGATGGACTTATTGGATCTCTTTGCAGTCCAAGGGACTCTCAAGAGTCTTCTCCAACACCACAGTTCAAAAGCATCCATTCTTCGGTGCTCAGCTTTCTTCACAGTCCAACTCTCACATCCATACATGACCACAGGAAAAACCATAGCTTTGACTAGATGGACCTCTGTCGGCAATGTAATGTCTCTGCTTTTCAATATGCTGTCTAGGTTTGTCATAGGTTTTCTTCCAAGGAGCAAGCACCTTTTAATTTCATGGCTGCAGTCACCATCTGCAGTGATTTTGGAGCCCCCCAAAATAAAGTCTCTCACTGTTTCCATTGTTTCCCCATCTACTTGCCATGAAGTGATGGGACTGGATGCCATGATCTTAGTTTTCTGAATGCTGAGTTTTAAGTCACCTTTCTCACTCCTCTTTCATCTGGGGTATGGTAGGTCATTAATAGAGATACTATTTTTCAATATCTTCAAAGTTCTTCAAATACTTCTTTAGATTAAATACACACACACATAAGCAATCTGAGGAATTATAAGCAAACGGTGACTAGTATATAGATATACACATTCTTTGTTGGAGGAGGAAAGTAGTAGTCACCTACTGCTGTTCACTGTGGTCCATTTTGTCCTTTCTCCCTCTCCAACCTTTGTGAGAATTATCTCACATGAGAGAGCCCCATATTTTTGAACTTTTTTTATTGTTAATCATAATTTTTATTGGTATTCTTTAAAGTTCTACCAGCTATTCTGATGTCATTACTATTTGTCTGGTTGAATGTAAAAGATATTTAGTAACATTTATTTCATGACCATTCAGAAAAATTGGCAATATTATTAATAATGCAACTTAATATTGTTGAGGATATTTGCTTAAACTGAGAAATTGCTCTCTGACAAAAAGTCATAGGTCTAGCAATGAATTTTCCCTAGTATCTATTTTTTTACTGTTATATGTTAGAAACTTAAATTTTGTTTCAATATTTTTAATGATACATAAAACAGATTATTAGAGGCTTCATTGTGTTAGTATATTTTTGGGTAATTTTCTATGATGAGATTAAACCTTGATGAAATTATGAAATAGGTAATCTATTTTCAGTATCATCCATCCCATTTTACCTGTGTCACCTATTTCCCCACTTTTAAAGATATTTAGTACCTACATGGTTTCTTTTCTCTTTCTACTACCAAGATCTGTTGTGAAAAAAAAAAATGCCAAAACACTGAAAGTCTCATTTATGTATTGATTGCAAAATTCAATCACTTTTTTTCCTCTCTGGAAGATATTTGCATGTTACATGCATTCCTTCTTATGAAATGGCTTTGCCTCTTTTTAATAAAACTTTCAACTGAAGAGTTAGGGAAAGGCATTTGTGTTTATAACTACATGAATATATGTGCAGAATTAAACTACAATACAGCTATGTGTACATTTTCTGACTTAACCTGAATCCAATCCCTCTTTTAGAAATTCAGAAATTTCTATTTTATCTTTGGTGTACCATCAATATTCAGTTGGTATCAATATACTTGATTTCAGTTGATGCCTACTTGAAATCTCTGCTCCTGGTTGACCCTGTTTAAGTTTGATATCTCTTCATTGACTTGGCAGTCACTTTAAAGCTGCCTTTGAAGAGAACTATTTTGCATAGCTCTTTTAAAACAATAGACAATGAAACAGAAAGGTAGTGGTGTAGCTGCTTGTTTGCATGATTGAAGCAGAAAACTTTTATTTATTATTTAGATAAGATGAGAATGCCCTCCAGTTTCCATCCAGCATCATCAAATTTTTCTTGAGCTCTGTGGGCTTCATGCACAGTTGAAGACTTCTAGCCATGCACGGAATGTGCAATAGCATAATGTCATGTTGAAATCCAAGGGAGGAGAGATCCCATTTCCTCAGCCTGCCTTTTATTGCAGTGAGTTGTTTCCATTGTGACTCCTGGTGCCAAGTAGTTAGAAACAATGTTATCATCAGAGAACAGTGCGTGGATTTTAATGCCTTGCAATGCTAGAGCTGACAAGTCATACTTTCAAAATGAGTCTCCAGAGTCATGTGCTATGCTCCATTTGTGTACACAGTATCTTGTGTTGTCCACAGAGAGCTTTGACCTTGCAGCAGGAACTGAGCATGTCCAATACAAAAGGGTTATGGTTGTTCAGCTAAGTTAGAACTTCAGTACTTTATAAATCCAACCCTTTAAACGAAGGATTATTTAAAATCTCATTTCATCAGGATATATTTTTTTCTCAGCTGCTCTAATGCTATTTTTGTTATGTGTTTATTGGGTCATATAGTAATACTTTCAGGGACAGCTGCTGTGAGGATTTTTTTATATCTGCTTGACACCTTTGGGGTCTTTAGCGCCGTGGCTTAGTTGGTTAAAGCGCATACCTTTGGGCTGTTTGAAGCAAGGAATTTCTGGAAGGTAGCTGGGAGATATTTTTCCTATGGGCGAAATAGTCAAGGAGCACTTGAGTTCTGAAGTTCAGATACAGGTTGGGGAAAAGACAGCCACACCTCAGATCTTACTACCTTTTTGCAAAAACTTTGGTCTTGCTGGGCCTCTTTCACCTTCTCTTCAATTGAAGGCTTTTGTAGGGCACAGAGACAAGCAGATGAGTTTATTCTGGACAGGAGAGCAGATATTTCACAATCAGAATTTAGTTCATACTCTTTTCATAGAAACTTCTGGTGAGTATATTTATGGAAATGATCTGCAGTCATCCATGATCTGCAGTCAGAATGGATGGAAGGGATACTTACATCCTTTTAAAGTCCTTTCTCAGCAAGTTCATAATTTGTCCCTGGAGGATATTTCTAAGCAATTTTTTTTCTTGGCATGTTTAAAAACTCTGGTCTTCTTTTTCTAATAAAGAATTTTTAATAGCCTCTCAAATTGCTGAATTTGCATTTTTAATAGTTTCTGCTTGAACATTTCTGCCTCTGTATAATTAGAATATTTCAAAGTAGAACTTATGTTCACTTTTTTCATATTTCTGAGAAAATGATGCTCCATTTTAACTATATAATGTTAAAAGTTTTAAAAACTAGTGATAGACTAAATAGAAATTTTTTTATTCAAATTGCTATATATGGAACAATTAATTAATAAGACTCATCTATCATTTTGTCATGTGTATTTTATATATTGGGTTTAATTCTCTTAAGTTCTGTTTGTAGTTAATTGTCTCAGGAGAAGAGTGAAACAGGGTAAAAGTTAAGTATGGATAAGAATGGTAAATGTTTAACTAAAAATAGGAATCAGTTCACTTCAGTTCAGTTCAGTTCAGTTGCTCAGTTGTGTCCGACTCTTTGTGACCACATGAATCACAGCATGCCAGGCCTCCCTGTCCATCACCAGCTCCCAGAGTCCACCCAAACTCATGTCCATTGAGTCAGTGATGCCATCCAACCATCTCATCCTCTGTCGTCCCCTTCTCCTCCCGCCTTCAATCTTTCCCAGCATCAGGGTCTTTTCCAATGAGTCAGTTCTTCGCATCAGGTGGCCAAGTATTGGAGTTTCAGCTTCATCATGAGTCCTTCCAATGAACATTCAGGACTGATTTCCTTTAGGATGGACTGGTTGGATCTCCTTGCATTCCAAGGAATACTAAGACCTTACATTGACCAGTGATTGTTGCCTACAAGAATGTTCTAGTCTTTTGTGATAGAAAAATATTTCCCACTAAACAAGAAAAAAGTACTCTAATTTTTTAATAACATAAGTAATTTAATTCCTATTAAATTCCTTTTCTGATGTAGTGACTTTTGGATTAAACCAAGGAACAGAACCTACTTCTGATGAAGAAATTACCGTGTAACACATTGAGCACTGGTTGGTCAAGGATGAGACTCCTGGGTGTGCATCCTACATTGTCCACACAACTGAGATCTTTTGTAAAAGAGATTAACCTGAGGCCCAGTAGCAACTATATCATGGCCCCAAAGGAATTACTCCTGTCCTAATTTGTATCTATCTCAAAGGAGAATTCCTGGATCACTTTAGAAGGACTAGAGAAGGAAGTAAAGCAGATGATTCTTGTCACTAAAACCCTCTCTTCTGACCTGCATAATGTAGCCTATTTATTAAGAGCTTGCTTGATTGTTAATATAACCAATACTCAACTTGATTTTCCTGTGTGAGTGGATGAAAAAGAATTGACATTATGCTGCTTTCACAACTCCTTTATTTCTCTAGCTAAACTTGGGTATGGTCTAAAACAAATTACCATTGATCAGAAAAATTTAGAGAAATGGGTGTTTTGCTAACTAAACATTCTCATTACTCAGGATTTATAATTTAAACTATATATCACAAAATGATTTCAAAGTTTATGATATACTAACATCCTCAGATCCCTAAATTTATATATGTATTATTCTTCACAGGAAAATACAAAATTTAGGTAATTTCAGGAGCCCTTAATAAGGGCACTAATTATAAAAGTCTAGGCAGAGTATAAAGAAAATATGACTAGTGCAGTACCCTGAACCAGTAACATTACTATCCCTAAGATGAAAGGGACAGGGGAAAAGTTTAGTGGTGAGAGAGAGACAATGAGCAAGAGTGGAGGGAGCAGGGTCGGGGGTGGGAGGGAGAGACAGAGAGAGAAAGACAGAGTGTGAGAGAATTGTATGAAAAGAGCTCTCTGCAAAGGATCTTCCAGGAACTGCGACCTTTGGCAGAGAGACTCAGTCAGCTCTAAGCAACTCTTCAGTGAAGGCGCTGGAGGAACCTCACTCTCCTGTCTCCTTCAGATCTCCTCACAAGAGCACTCCATTTGCTGAGTGCAAAAAGCAAGGTTACCCATTGTTGCAGTTCATTTGGGCCAGGCTTCTGGGGTACAGTGTGGTGTAAAAAGAGTGAAGGGAAGATCTAGAATGACAAACAAAAGACATCAGAATTGTATGCAATTTAAAATGTGAAGATTCAGAAAACACAAGTGTTTCTGAATGTTTGTGGAAAATCAGTATGAACATTGATCCTCACTGTATAATTGACTGTGTACTAATTCATTGACATTCTGAAAATGACTGACTTTGTGTATTTTTCTATTTATCTATATAAAGTATGGATATATTTATATCTATATACAGAGAAGGCAATGGCACCCCACTCCAGTACTCTTGCCTGGAAAATCCCATGGACAGAGGAGCCTGGTGGGCTGCAGTCCATGGGGTCGCTAGGAGTCGGATATGACTGAAGCAACTTAGCAGCAGTAGCAGCAGCATATCTATATAAATATATATTTTGGTTGGCATCTTGTTATAAAAGTAAAGGATTGCAAAAACATCCACAGAAAAGACCACTATCCTTCTACCTCAATCACTAGTTCTCTACATTACAGTTGCTAGCTATTTCCTCTAGTAAAATAATAATGACAAAAATAATATCTTAAAAGATCAAACCCTGTCATATATACAGTATGTCTTTCTACCATAAACACTTAATAGAAGGATGAGTGGAGCAAAAATAGTTCAATAGTCTCTGATTAAACAAGAGTTACTAGAGTAAGGCATTGCAATCTGTACCTACAATGAAACATTTTAAAATCTGAGATATTTTGAGAACATGGTGGTCAAAATATCTCAGTGCTTCACATCCTTGATATATTTTGGCACAATCCATTCTGAACATTCCTCATGTAATCTATTCTTTTATTCCATCAAGACAAAATATTGTACTAAACAAAGTTAAACAGGTGAGGAAGACTTTACTCAAGGCCATTGGAATAGAGGTGAGAGACCAAAAGATGCTGTCTGAACTCAACCCTACTGAAACAAAGGGCTGGACAATTTTTAAGAGATTGACTGGGTGAATTTTAGGCCATCTGTGTTTTTTTTTTTTCACTTTTTATTTTATATTGGAGTATTAACAATGTATTAGTTTTAGGTACAACAAAGTGATTCAATTACACATATACATGTGTATCTATTTTTTTTCAAATTCTTTCCCAATTAGATTTTTATAGAATATGAAGCAATTTCCCTGTGTTATGATTCTTACATCTTCATGACAGCAGGTAGTTTTACAACTTGGAGCAAGGCACCCACTGCTTACCAAAGATAGGCCACTACCCTCCCACAGAAACTGAAAGATAGGGGCACTGTCTTCTATGAGGGAGATGTGAAAAATGGACAGCCCTGTGAAAATTGAGAAAGAGCCCTGAGTTGTAAAACTGGCAAGAGGCTTTAAAAAGATTTACATTTCTAAGAGGCAGGGGGAGATTTTCAAAGATTTCTAAAGAAACTACTCTAAGAAAATGGAGATCAGAGACAGACTGAGGAGGAAGCCTGTCTCAAGTTTAGTCAAGCGGAGGGAAACGGTAAGGCCATCTTGGTCATACATTTCTTGTCTCCTATTTTAATCTTCCATTGATTCCATCCAGCTCAAGCTGTACTTTGTGCATTTCCCCATCCCCTATGAAAGCTCCCATACATTGTCAATATATTGGTAGACTACTACATCCATTGTTTTGCTTTAACTGATGGTATAAATTTTCCTTGCAACTTTCTTCAGCAGAAGCCCCTTATTTCATCAAACCACAAGCACTTTGGGATGGGGAGGAAGAGTCCATGATTGCTTCAGTCCTTCCCTTATCTGTTATACAAAATATATTTACTTATTGAAGATTTTACTGATACACTATGGCAATCTATTGCTTCTTATTCCTATGCTTAATCAACTTCCTCAGTACTTCTGCAAATTCACTGAAATCACTGGCTTCAGACTTGGAATCATTGTTCTTATTCCTTGTACTTGGTTCACTCAATGTCAGATTTCAAGGTCTTACTTCTAAGTTCCTTGAAGTCCTCAAGTTTAGAGACTTAAACCCCATCATACCCTTGGCTTTATTGTAAGCCTACACTACTTTGCCTTTTAAAAAAATTCTTAAATTATAGCTTACTACCCTCTCACCATCTGTTCCTATCTTTTCCATTGTCTCACTCATTTGTTCCCACTATGCTTTTTCATTGGGCTTCCGTCCCTGTTCCCTTTTGTTTTTTCCTTGAAAAAATGAAAGTGTCTTCTCCAACTCTTTGAGATCCCATGGACTGTGCCTGCCAGGTTCCTCTGTGCATGGCATTCTCCAGGAAAGAATACTGGAGTGAGTAGCCATTCCCTTTTCCAGAGGACCTTCCTGACTCAGGGATTGAACCTGGGTCTCCTGCATTGCAGGCAGATTCATTAATGTCTGAGCCGCCTTTATACCTGTCTTCATTTCCTATCATATCTGACTTTATGTTGTAGTTAACTCCTTTGTGCTTCTTCCAGCCCAGCATTTCTCATGATATACTCTGCATATAAGTTAAATAAGCAGGGTGACAATATACAGCCTTGATGTACTCCTTTTCCTATTTGGAACCAGTCTGTTGTTCCATGTTCAGTTCTAACTGTTGCTTCCGGACCTGCATACAGATTTTTCAAGAGGCAGGTCAGGTGGTCTGCTATTCCCATCTTTTTCAGAATTGTCCACAGTTTATTGTGATCCACACAGTCAAAGGCTTTGGCATAGTCAATAAAGCAGAAATAGATCTTTTTTTGGAAATCTCTTGCTTTTTCCATGATCCAGTGGATGTTGGCAATTTGATCTCTGGTTCCTCTGCCTTTTCTAAAACCAGCTTGAACATCTGGAAGTTCACGGTTCATGTATTGCTGAAGTCTGGCTTGGAGAATTTTGAGCATGACTTTACTAGCATGTGAGATGAGTGCAATTGTGCGGTAGTTTGAGCATTCTTTGGCATTGCCTTTCTTTGGGATTGGAATGAAAACTGACCATTTCCAGTCCTGTGGCCACTGCTGAGTTTTCCAAATTTGCTGGCATATTGAGTGCAGCACTTTCACAGCATCATCTTTCAGGATTTGAAATAGCTCAACTGGAATTCCATCACCTCCACTAGCTTTGTTCATAGTGATGCTTTCTAAGGCCCACTTGACTTCACATTCTAGGATGTCTGGCTCTAGGTGAGTGAACACACCATTGTGATTATCTGGGTCATGAAGATCTTTTTTGTACAGTTCTTCTGTGTATTCTTGCCACTTCTTAATATCTTCTGCTTCTGGTAGGTCCATACCATTTCTGTCCTTTATCGAGCCCATCTTTGCATAAAATGGTCCCTTGGTATCTCCAGTTTTCTTGAAGAGATCTCTAGTCTTTCCCATTCTGTTCTCTATTTCTTTGCATTGATCGCTGAAGAAGGCTTTCTTATCTCTTCGTGCAATTCTTTGGAACTCTGCATTCAGTTGCTTGTATCTTTCCTTTTCTCCTTTGCTTTTTCCTTCTCTTCTTTTCACAGCTATTTGTAAGGCCTCCCCAGACAGCCATTTTGCTTCTTTGCATTTCTTTTCCATGGGGATGGTCTTGATCCCTGTTCTCCTATACAATGTCATGAACCTCATTCCATAGTTCATCAGGCACTCTATCTATCAGATTTAGGCCCTTAAATCTATTTCTCACTTCTACTGTATAATCATAAGGGATTTGATTGAGGTCATACCTGAATGGTCTAGTGGTTTTCCCTACTTTCTTCAAATTTAAGCCTGAACTAACTCCTTTGTTCTTTGTTCCTTTTCATTTTATTGCTCCACTAACCTAGTAAACCCCTAAAACTTGTATCAATCAAACTCTTACTCTTCTATGAATTTGTGCAGAGGTTTGCTGAACACTGTTTAAAAAAAAACACATATTTTGGCAAATGTGAATAATGGTGAAATGAACATGGGAATGTAGATATCTCTTCAAGGTAGTGATTTCATTTCCTTTGGGTATATCCAGAAGTGAGATTACTGGATTATTTGGTAATTCTTCTAATTTCTTGAGAAACTGCAATATTATTTTTGTAATAACTATACCAGTTTACAATCCTGCAACAGTGGTCAAGTGTCTCCTTTTGTTGAGATCCACACAGACTGATTCTCTCACAGCGTCAGAGTCTCTCCTAATGAGTCAGCTCTTCGTATCAGGTGGCCAAAGTATTGGAACTTCATTTTCAGCATCAGTCCTTCTAATGAATATTCAGGATGGATTTCAATTAGGATTGACTGGTTTGATCATCTTGTTGTCAAAGAGGCTCTCAAGAGTCTTCTCCAATGCCACAGTTCAAAAGCATCAATTCTTCCAATGTTCAGCTTTCTTTCTGGTCCAACTCTCACATCCGTACATGACTACTGGAAAAACCATAACTTTGACTATACAGACTTTCTCTACTTACTATAACAATCTCTATTCCATCCATGCTGCTGCAAATGGCATTATTTAATTTCTATCAGTTCAGTTTAGTTCAGTCACTCAGTCATGTCTGACTCTTTGTGACACCATGGACTGCATCATGCCAGGCTTCCCTGTCCATCACCAGCTCCTGGAGCTTGCCCAAACTCATGTCCATCGAGTCGATGATGCCACCCAACCATCTTATCCTCTGTTGTCCAATTCTCCTCCCACCTTCAATCTTTCCCAGCATCAGGGTCTTTGCAAATGAGTCAGTTCTTCGTATCAGGTGGTCAAAGTATTGGAGCTTCAACATCAGCATCAGTCCTTCCAGTGAATATTCAGGACTGATTTCCTTTAGGGTTTACTGGTTGGATCTCCTTGCAGTCCAAGGGACTCTCAAGAGTCTACTCCAACACCACAATTCAAAAAATCCATTCTTCAGTGCTCAGTTTTTTTTTATAGTTCATGTCTCATATCCATACATGGCTACTGGAAAAACCATAGCTTTGACTAGATGGACCTTTGTTGGCAAAGTAATGTCTCTGCTTTTTAATATGCTGTCTAGGTTGGTCATAGTTTTTCTTTCAAGGAGCAAGTGTCTTTTAATTTCATGGCTACAGTCACCATCTGCAGTGATTTGGGAGCCCCCCAAAATAAAGTCTCTCACTGTTTCCATTGTTTCCCCATCTGTTTGCCATGAAGTGATGGGGCCAGATGCCATGATCTTCATTTTTTGAATGTTGAGTTTAAGCCAGCTTTTTCACTCTCCTCTTTCACTTTCATCACAAGGCTCTCTAGTTCTTTGCTTTCTGCCATAAGAAGGTGTCATCTGCATATCTGAGGTTATTGATATTTCTCCTAGCAATCTTGATTCCAACTTTTGCTTCATCCAGCCTGGCATTTCACATGATGTACTCTGCATATAAGTTAAATAAACAGGGTGACAATATACAGCCTTGACATATTCCTTTCCCAATTTGGAGCCAGTCTGTTGTTCCATGTTTGTTCTAACTGTTGCTTCTTGACCTACATACAGATTTCTTCGGAGGCAGGTCAGGTGGTCTGGTATTCCCATCTCTTGAAGAATTTTCCTCAGTTTGTTGTGATCCACACAGTCAGAGTGTTTGGCATAATCAATAAAGTAGAAGTAGATGTTTTTCTGGAACTCTCTCTCTCTTTTTTTTTTTTTTTTGATAATGCAATGGATGTTGGCAATTTGATCTCTGGTTCCTCTGCCTTTTCTAAAACCAGCTTCAACATCTGAAAGGTCATGGTATACGTATTGTTGAAGCCTGGCTTGGGGAATTTTGAGCATTGCTTTGCTATCATGTGAGCAGGTATGACCTAAGTCAAATCCCTTATGATTATACAGTGGCAGTGACAAATAGATTCAAGGGATTAGATCTGATATACAGAATGCCTGAAGAACTATGGATGGAGGTTCATGATATTCATTGTACAGGAGGCAGTGATCAAGACTATCCCCAAGAAAAAGAAATGCAAAAAGGTTGTCTGACAAGGCCTTACAAATAGCTGAGAAGAGAAGAGAAGCTAAAGGCAAAGGAGAAGAGGAAAGATATACCCATTTGAATGCAGGGTTCCAAAGAATAGCAAGGAGAAATAAGAAAGCCTTCCTCAGAGATCAATCAAAGAAATAGAAGAAAACAAAAGAATGGGGAAGACTAGAGATCTCCTCAAGAAAATTAGAGATACCAAGGGAACATTTCATGCAAAGATGGGCTCAATAAAGGACAGAAATGGTATGGACTTAACAGAAGCAGAAGATAAAATACACAGACAAACTATACAAAAAGATCTTCATGACCCAGATAATCACAATGGTGTGTTCACTCACCTAGAGTCAGACATTCTGAAAAGCGAAGTCAAGCAGGCCTTAGGAAGCATCACTACAAACAAAGGTAGTGGAGGTGATGCAATTCCAGCTGAGCTATTTCAAATTGTAAAAGATGCTGTGAACGTGCTGCACTCAATATGCCACCAAATCTGGAAAACTCAGCTGTGACCACAGGACTGGAAATGGTCAGTTTTCATTCCAATCCCAAAGAAAGGCAATGCCAAAGAATGCTCAAACTACTGCACAATTGCACTCATCTCACACAGTAGGAAATCAATACTCAAATTCCCCAAGCCAGGCTTCAACAGTATGTAACCATTGAAATTCCAGATGTTCAAGCTGGTTTTAGAAAAAGCAGAGGAACCAGAGATCAAATTGCCAACATCTGCTGGATCATTGAAAAAGCCAGATTTCTAGAAAAATATCTATTTCTGATATTGATTATGCCAAAGCCTTTGACTTGTGGATCTCAACAAACTGTGGAGAATTCTTCAAGAGATGGGAATACCAGACTACCTGACCTGCCTCTTGAGAAATTGGTATGCAAGTCAAGAAGCAACTGTTAGAACTGGACATAGAACAGACTGGTTCCAAATAGGAAAAGGAGTACGTCAAGGCTGTATATTGTCACCCTGCTTATTTAACTTATATGCAGAGTACATCATCTGAAATGCTGGCCTGGATGAAGCACAAGGTGGAATCAAGATTGCCAGGGGAATTATCAATAACCTCAGATATTCAGATTCACCACCCTTATGGTAGAAAGTGAAGAAGAACTAAAGAGCCTCTTGATGAAAGTGAAAGAGGAGAGTGAAAAAGTTGGCTTAAAACTCAACATTCAGAAAACTAAAATCATGGCATACAGTCCCATCACTTTACAGGAAATAGATGGGGAGACAATGGAAACAGTGAAAGACTTTTTTTGGGGGGTTCCCAAATTACTGCAGATGGTGACTGCAACCATGAAACTAAAAGATGCTAGCTTCTTGGAAGAAAAACTATGACCAATCTAGACAGCTCATTAAAAAGCAGAGATATTACTTTGCTGACAAAGTTCTTTCTAGTCAAAGCTATGGTTTTTCCAGTAGTCATGTATGGATGTGAGATTTGGACTATAAAGAAAGTCCAGCACCAAAGAATTGATGCTTTCGAACTCTAGTGTTGGAGAAAACTCTTGAGAGTCCCTTGGATTGGAGGGAGATCCAACCAGTCAATCCTAAAGGAAATCAGTCCTGAATATTTATTGGAAGGACTGCTGCTGAAGCTGAAACTCCAATACTTTGGTGACCTGATGCAAAGAACCGACTCATTGGAGAAGACCCTGATGCTGGGAAAGATTGAAGGCAGGTGGAGAATGAGACAACAGAGAATGAGATGGTTGAATGGCATCACCAATGGGATCAAATGAGTCTGAGTAGGCTCTGTGAGTTGGTAATGTACAAGGAGGCCTGTTGTGATGCAGTCCATGGGGTCACAAAGAGTTGAACACAACTGAGCGACTGCACTCAAACTGAGATAAGTCCAATTGTGTGGTAGTTTCAACATTCTTTGACATTACCTTTCTTTGGGATTGGAATGAAAACTGACATTTTCCAGTCCTGTGGCCACTGCTGAGTTTTCCAAATTTGGTGACGTATTGAGTGCAGCACTTTCACTGTGTCATCTTTTAGGATTGAAATAACTCAACTGGAATTCCATCACCTCCACTAGCTTTGTTCATAGTGATGCTTCCTAAGGCCCACTTGACTTTGCATTCTGTTGTTTTCTTCTATTCCTTTGCACTGAACACTGAGAAAGGCTTTCTTTTCTTTCCTTGCAATTCTTTGGTACTCTGCTTTCAAATGGGTACATCTTTCCTTTTCTCCTTTGCCTTTTGCTTCTTTTCTTTTCTCAGCTCTTTGTATAGCTTCCTTAGGCAACCATTTTGCCTTTTTGCATTTCTTTTTTTGGGGATGGTCTTGATCCCTGCCTCCTGCACAGTGTCATGAACCATCATCCATAGTTCTTCAGGCTCTCTCTGTATCAGATCTAATCCCTTGCATCTATTTGTCACTTCCACTGTGTAACTGCGAGGGATTTGATTTAGGTCATACCTGAATGGTCTAGTGGTTTTCCCTCATTTCTTCAATTTAAGTCTGAATTTTCCAATTCAGATAAGTAATAGTCCCTAGTGCCTAGTGGTAAAGTATCTGCCTGCATTGCGGCAGATGTGGGTTCGATCCCTGCATCAGGAAGATCTCCTGCAGAAGGAAATGGTAGTACAGTCCAGCATTTTTGCCTGCGAAATCCCATGGACAGAGGAGCCTGGTAGGCTATAGTCCATGGGGTTGCAAGAGAGTCAGACATGACTTAGTGAGTAAGCAAATAAGCAAAAAACCAAAAAAAAAAAAAAAAAGCCTTCCTGTATTCCATTGTGTATGTGTGTGTGTGTGTGTGTATGTGTATCACATCTTTATCCTTTCATCTATCAATGGACATTTAATTTGCTTCCATATTTTGGCTGTTGTCAACAGTGAGGTGCATGTGTCTTTGGAATTATGGTTTTCTCTGGATATATGCCCATGTGTGGGCTTCCATGGTAGCTCAGATGGTAAAAAGTCTGCCTTCAACACAGAAAACCTGAGTTCCATCCATGGGACAGGAAGATCCCCTAGAGAAGGAAGTGGCCACCACTCCAGTATTCTTGCTTGGAGAATCCCTAGGACAGAGGAGCCTACCAGGCTACAATCCATGCGTTGCAAAGAGTGGGATATGACTAGGCCACTAAGCACTACCATGCCCATGTGTGGGATTGCAGGATCATATGTTAATTCTATTTTTAGTTTTTTAAGGAACTTTTGTACTGTTCTCCATAATGGTTGTGCCAATTTACATTCCTACCAACAGTATAGGAGGGTTCCTTTTTCTCCTAACCCTTTCTAGAATTTATTATTTGTAGACGTTTTGATGATGGCCATTCTGACTGTTGTGATGTGATACCTCATTTTAATTTTGATTTGCATTTTTCTATAGTTAGTGATATGGGGGCATCTTTTCATGTGTTTGTTGGCCATTTCATGTGTTTGTTGGGGAATGTCTGTTTGGACTTCTGCCCATTTCTTGATTGGGTTGTTTGTTTTCTTCTGTATTGAGCTGCATGAGCTGTTTGTATATTTTTGAGATTAATCCCTTGTCAGTCTTATCATTTGCAAATATTTACATATCATTTGATATTTTCTCCCAATTCGTAAGTTGTCTTTTCATTTTATTTATGATTTCCTTTGCTGTGCAAAAGCTATTAAGTTTGATTAAGTCCCATTTGTTTATTTTCATTAATCTAGAGATGGATCTAAAAGATATTGCTTACCTGTTGACCATTTGTATGTCTTTGGAAAAATGTTATTCAGATCATTTGCTCCTTTTCGATTGGTGAATTTCTTTTTTTTTTTTTTTTTTGCAACGAAGTTGTATGAGTTCTTTACATAATTTTAATATTAATATTAAATGGAACTTACCATGGAATAATGGACTGGTTCAAAATTGAGAAAGTAGTACATCAAGGCTGTATATTGTCACCTGCTTATTTAACTTAATATGCAGAGTACATCATGCAAAATGCCAGGCTGGATGAAGTACAAACTGGAATCAAGATTGCTGGGAGAAATATTAATAACCTCAGATATGCAGATGATACTACCCTTATGACAGAAAGTGAAGAGGAACTAAAAAGCTCCTTGATGAAAGCAAAAGAGGAGAGTAAAAAAGCTGCCTTAAAACTCAACATTCAAAAAGCTAAGATCATTGCATCTGATCCCATCACTTCATGACAAACAGATGAGGAAACAATGGAAACAGTGACAGACTTTATTTTCTTGGGCTCCAAAATCACTGTGGATGGTAACTGCAGTCATGAAATTAAAAGATGCTTGCTCTTTGGAAGAAAAGCTATGACCAACCTAGACAGAATATTAAAAAACAGAGACATTACTTTGCCAACAAAGGTCCATCTAGTCAAAGCTATGGTTTTTCCAGTAGTCATGTATGGATGTGAGAGTTGGACCATAAAGAAAGCTGAATGTTGAAGAATTGATGCTTTTGAACTATAGTGTTGGAGAAGACTCCTGAGAGTCCCTTGGACTTCAAGAAGATGAAACTAGTCAATCCTAAAGAAATCAATCATGAATATTCATTAGAAGTGCTGATGCTGAAGCCAAAACTGAAGGTCCAAAACTTTGGCCACTTGGTGCGAAGAGAGCCGACTCACTGGAAAAGACCCTGATGCTGGGAAAGACTGAGGGCAGGAGAAGAGGATGACAGAGAATGAAATGGTTGGATGGCATCTTTGACTCAATAGACATGAATTTGAACAAACTCTGGGAAATAACAAAGGACAGGGAAGAGTGGCATGCTACAGTCCATAGGGTCGCAAAGAGTTAGCAACTGAACAACAACAGTGTTAATATTAGTCCCTGCCGGGGTCCAGCCCGGGTGGATCCAGGGAATTCGAAGCAGGGACAGCATTGTTGAGGAAAAACTTATTTATATAGAAATATAAAAAAAAGATTAAGAAGAAATAGTATAGTAGGAAAATTTAATAGAGAAAAGATGCTGAATAACTTGGTTTACGGGGAAAACCAATAAAATCTCAGGACAAGAGATTTGCACCATCTACGTCGGGCCACCGGCGCCCACTTGAATATCGAAGGGTGCCCCGCCTTAGGCTCCCCTTCGCGTGGGTCTTAGAAGCCAGGGCAAGTAAGTAGACGTGGTGAGCCTCCCTGCTCCAGATGGGAATTCAGCCAGATAAGGAGAGGAAGGGAGAGTGAGAAAAAGA
Source organism: Oryx dammah (assembly GCF_014754425.2). Taxonomy (NCBI): domain Eukaryota; kingdom Metazoa; phylum Chordata; class Mammalia; order Artiodactyla; family Bovidae; genus Oryx; species Oryx dammah. Next base: position 15,297,321 of record NW_024070200.1, read on the forward strand.
GAGAGAGACACGGGGGGAGCCAGATTCCCAAGAAAGTAGGCCGAGAGACTAGTTCGAGAAACTGGTCCATCCTTTATTGTTCAGAAGGCTTTTTATACTTTTGATAGTACATAGAGATCAATGGGTAACACAAAGTTATGCAGCGTTAGCAGCCCAAACTCTTATCAAAACCAGGCTTTTCTCTCTGCATACCTAGTTGTATACACAGGTCTTAGGTGATTTACATCATCTTCCGGCCAAAAGGGCCAATTAACATTTTACATCCTTTTTTCTGATAAGGGTTTGTCAACCAGAAGACTTATTTGTGTTGTTCTTCTCAAAGTCTTGGTGCCACTCTCAGAAAACACTAAATAAAGTTACATTCTTATACAGTAAAGATACAGCAATTTATAACAAGTAAAAGGAGTACAGTGATTTGTAACAAAAGAAAAGTAATTAACTCAAAACCTAGTGTTGCTAACATCAAAACTATTATATATCTTTTTCCATATCCCGTTTACATTGATTAACATCCTCCCAGGTGCCTAAGAGATAAAAAAATATGGAGGCCTGGCAGCAATCATTGAGTCAACAGTGAAATCCGTCACCAATATGATTTTTGGCTCTTTAGAAAAGGCTCTGTATCTTTAAGATGTTTTTAAGCTTTGTGCCTCTCGCAGTTGGGGGGCTGTAAGCAATTCACAAGCTGTAAGAGGTCCAGGGGAACCTGTTAGGCAAGCTAGAGAGTTATCAGAGGGGGTTTAACTGAAACATCCCTTTCAAATGCAGAAGACTAAAGCCCTGAGTTGACTTTTTCCAGAGTGTGTCAGAAGAGTGGAAAAGCAGAGTACAAAGGCTGGCAGATTTTTGTTTTTTTGGGTACATGCTCAGGAAATACCAGGGGGACACCCTGAAATCTGATTCGCCTTGCCCATCAGATCTCTGCTGCATGACCTTGTCACGGGTGGGATTCCTCACGCTGGCTCCCAGCAAATCCCTGCTTGAGTAAATGATTTGGCATACACTTTCTCCCATTCAATAAGTCACCTTTTCATTTTATTAATGGTTTCTTTTGTTGTGTATAAGCTTTATAATCTGATTTTGTTCCATCTGCTTAGTTTTGCATTTGTTTTGCTTTTGCTTTGGTGTCAAATCCTCCCAAATCATTGACAAACCAATGTCAAGGATTTTGTTCTCCATGGTTTCTTCTAGGAGTTTAATGGTTTCAGGTATTATATTCATCTCTAATACATTTTGAATTAATTTTTGTGAGTGTAATTTTGTAAGATAAGGGTTCAATTTCATTTTTTTGCACATGAATAGTTTTTCTAACACCACTTATTAAAGTGACTCTTTCTCCCATTGTATTCTTGGTGCTGACTCAAAAATTAACTAATCATATATATTTTGGCTTATTTCTGGCTTCTCCGTTGATCTATTAATCTTTTTTTCTGTCAGTACCTCAGTGTTTGATTACTATAGCTTTGTAGTATAGTTTGAAATCAGGAAGTGTGATGCCTCCACCTTTGCTTCTCTTGAGGTTGTTTTGGCAATTTACAGTCTTTCATGGTTCCAAATGAATTTTAGGATTGATTTTTATATTTCTGTGAAAAATGCCATTGAAATTTTATAAAGATTGTGTGTGTGTTAGTTGTTCAGTTGTGTCTGACTCTCTGTGACCCAGAGGACTGTAGCCCATCAGGCTCCTCTGTCCATGGAATTCTCCAGGCAAGAATACTGGAGTGGGTTGCCACTTCCTCCTTCAAGGGATCTTCCTGACGCAGGGATCAAACCTGGGTCTACTGTGTTACAAGCAGATTCTTTACCATCTGAGCCACCAGGGAAGCTAATTGAAGCTAGAGATGGCTTTGGGTGGTATAGACATTTGAAAAATATTGATTCTTCTAGTCTGTGAACATGGAATGTCTTTCCATTTATTTATGCCTTTTTAAGTTTCTTTCATCAATACCTTATAGTTTTCAGTGGACAGATCTTTAATTTCTTTGTTTAAATTTATTTCAAAATATATTATTTTTGATGGTATGATAAAATGAATTATCTTCTTAATTTCTTTTCCTTCATAGTTATTGTCAGTATATAAGAATGTAATTGATTTTGTATGTTGATTTTTAAAAAAATTCTGTGACTTTACTGAATTTTAAAATTGGGTTTAACATGTTTGCAGGTTGCACATTTAGGGTTTTTATATATTAAATATGTTGTTTGCAGAGACTGTTCTATTTCCTCTTTTCCAATTTGAATGCTGTTTATTTTTTTTTCTTAATTGCTCTGATTAGCACTTCTAATACTATGTTGAATAGAAGTGGTGAGAGTAATCATCCTTGTTTTTTCCTGATGCCAGAACAAAAACTTTAGCTTTTCACTGTTGAGTATATTATTAGCTTCATATATGGCCTTTAGGGGAGAAGGAAATGGCAACCCACTCCAGTATTCTTGCCTGGAGAATCCCAGGGGCAGAGGGGTCTAGTGGGCTGTTGTCTATGGGTCACACAGAGTCTGACATTACTGAAGCAACTTGGTAGAGCAGATATGGCCTTTATAATGTTGTGGTATTTTTCATCTGTACCTAATTTGCTGAGTATTTTCATCATGGAAATATGTTTTTTAAATTTTTTTGTTGTTGTTAAATGCTTTTCTGCATCTGTGGATATAATCATATGATGTATCCTTCATTTTGTTAGTGTGATGAGTCACATTTCTTGATGTGCATATGTGGAAGCATCCTTGCATTCCAGAGATAAATGCTGTTTGATCATAATGTATTATCCCTTTCATATGTTGAAATCAGTTTGCTAATATTCTGTTAAGGATTTTTTCTTTTATGTTCATCAGGGATGTTGATCAGTAATTTTCATTTCATATAGTGTCCTCACAAGCTTTGGTGTTAGGATGATGCTGGCCTCATAAAGAGAAATTTGGAATTTTTCTCCCATTTTAAATTTTTTGGAAGACTTTGAGAGAATTGATATTAATTCCCTTTAAATGTTTGATAGAATTCACTAGTGAAGGCATCTGATTCTGGGCTTTTCTCTGTTGGGAGGTTTTTAATAGCTATTAAGTCTCCTTACTTGTCATTGGTCTATTCAGATTTTTTATTTCTTCATGATTCAGTTTTGATAGGTTCTATTTCTGGGAATCTATTAATTTCTTCTCAGTTATTCAATTTATTGGTGTACAATTATAGTCCTTGACGGCTTCCCAGTGGCTCAGACAGTAAAGAGTCTGACTGCAATGTGGGAGACCCAGGTTTGATCCCTGAGTCAGGAAGATCCCCTAGAGAAGGAAGCGGCAACCCACTCCAGTGTTCCCGCTTGGGAAATTCCACGGATGGAGAAACCTGGTGGGTTACAGTCCATGGGGTTGCAGAGTCAGACACGACTGAGTGACTAACACACACACAATTATAGTTCTCTCTTATGATCCTTAGTATTTCTATGTATCAGCTGTAATGTCTCCTCTTTCATTTCAGATTTTATTTGAATCTTCTCTCAGTCTAGCTAGAAGCTTATCACTTTTATGTTTTCAAAAAAAATCATCTGAGTTTTATTTTTTTATTGTCTTTCTAACCTATTTCATTTATTTCTACTCTGTTCTTTGTTATTTTCTTTCTTTTGCTATCTTTTCTTTTATTATTCTTTTATTAGTTGTTGAGGTATAAAGTTAGGTTGTTTGAGATCTTCCTTTTTTGATGTAGGTGTTTATTGGTATAAATTTCCCTTTTAGAACTGCTTTTGTTGCATCCCATTATTTTGGTATGTTGTATTTATATTTTTATTTGTCTCAAGATATTCTTAAGTTCCTTTTTGATTTCCTCTTTGACCCATAGTTTTGCCTCAATAGTGAGATATTTAACTCCCATATATTTATGAATTTTGCTGTTATCTTCTTGTACTTGATTTCTAATTTAATACTATTGTGGTTAGAGAAGATGCTTGATATCATTTCAGTTTTCATAAATTTTTAAAGACTTGTTTTGTTAGATAACATAATCTGTCTTAGAGAATGTTCAAAGTATGCTTGAAGAGAATGTTTAGTTTGCTGCTATGGGAAGGGATGTTTATACATGTCTGTTAAAAGTGGAATTCAAGTTTAGTGTTTTCTTATTCTTTTTCTATCTGAATTATCTACTCTTTAATGAAAGTGATATAATCAAGTCACCTATTATTATTGCATTGTTGTCTACTCATCCCTTCAGGTCTCTTAATATCTGCTTTTTAAATTTAGGTGCTCTGATATAGGGGGCTAAATATTTACAATAGTTATAGCCAAAATAACAATACCTTATAGAGTCTTACATCAGTGCACCATCAGGCTGTTATCTACTTCTTCAAGCACATCTTAAAAATGCCTTCTTTTTTTGCTTTGCCTTTCCTCTTGCCACAGCAGATTTCTCATAATTCCTAGAACATGTCATTTTTTTCTTACTGTTTCTCTTTTGGATTCTTTCTCAATTTGATGCTCTCTACTATAAACCCATTCTGGTCACATTACTCTAGGTAAAGTATATTCCCTGTTCACTAATTAGCACTATTTTTAATTTTTTTTACTATTTAGTTTCTTCCACTAGACTGTGAGATTCATAAGGACAGGAAACAATGTCCTTTTGTATTCTGTTGTTTTCCCAACATGTAGAAATTGTCCCTGGAATAAATAGGTATTCAGTAAATATTTCTTGAGGAAATAATTATTTCTAAAAATTAAGTTTCTTGGAAACAGAATTATTGGCAAATGCTATGCATGTTTTAGAAATTTTTCATAGTTACTTTCAAATTCTCTAGAATAAGGATTGTATCAATTTAAACTCCTGTCAGTAATGTAGGAGACCATCCATTTAATAATATTTTCATTTTTGAGGGGAGGGTAGATTATCTTTAAAATAATTTTTGCTAGTTTTACATTGACATTATTTTAATCTTAATTTTAGAAGTGAAGTTGATCTCTTTTATAGGCTTATTGGTCAGTTATTTTTCCTCTATACATCTTCTATTCATGTTCTTTAATTTTTTTTCTATTGTGTTATTTGTATATTGATTTTCTAAAACTTTTTAGTGTTTTAAGTATAGCTCTTTGTCTTTGTGGTATTTTACACTTATTTTTTAACTGCAATTTAATTAAAAAAAAAACTTGATTCACAGGAGTCCTACTGTTTTGTCACTTGTTTCCCACCCTTCCACTGAAATTGCTCTTATTCAAATTACCAATTTCCTTATAGTTACCATCTCCAATGGACATTTTTCAGACTTCATCTTATTTGGTCTGTTCAGTTTAGAACAAAGCAATGCAGGCCACAGTTCAGATGTTTGGTCTATATTGATTTGAAATATCTCTGCTATCTCCAAATCATATCTTTCAAAGTCATCATAATTATAAATGAAATTACATGCTACTCAACAAATTTGCTTTTGGTAAAATTAAATACAAGTCATCTCATAGAGGTCTTTCAGCAAATCCCTCTGGTTTTAAAATTGCAGAAATTGGTCAAATATTGTATGAAACTAAATGCCAAGCCTGAGTCAGAAATAAGGAAACTAGTATTAGAGACTGAGAGAGTCAGAAGTACATCATGTCAAGTGGGAGTCAGAAACATGGGGTTATGAAATGTTCTATTGTTTTCCTAGGGCTGCCATAAGAAAGTATCAAAAACAAGGTTAAAACAACAGGAATGTACTCTAGTTTTAGAGGCTTAAAGCCCCTAAGTCAAGGTGTTGGCAGGATTATGCTCTCTCTGAAGCCTCAAAAGGAAGATCCTTCATTGCCTCTTCCAACTTCTGGTAGTCCTAGGTGTTCCTTGCCTTGTAGCAATATAACTCTAATTTTTGCTTCCATCTCATATGGCCATTTTCTCTGTGCATTTTTTTTTGTCCAAATTTTCTTCTTTTTAGGATTCCATCTTATCCTGATTACATCTGCAAATGCCTTATTTCCAAATAAGCTCACATTCGGAGGTACTATAGGTTGGGACTTCAACTTATCTTTTGGGGGATACATAATTGAACCTGCAACAGATGTGAACCAAGTCAAGGAGAGAGACCTGATCATGGGAGATTTCCTAAACAGAAGTTAGAACACCAAACCTAAAATTGACCAGATATTCAACAATGTAATTGTTGGTTAGATTAGTAGAACAAAAGGATCATTTGTGGATCTTAAAAAATATGATGAGAAATTGTCTTCTGAAATCACTCATAATTCTATTTGGAATAGCAGGTAGATTGACTAGGAATGCTAATTTGCTTCTATGAATAAGCTAGTAGCAACAGGCTGTTTACTATGATAGTTTGGTGTGCAATTAAGAAAGATCAAGTTCTTCATTATTAGAGGGGAAAACAAAAAAATCAAATAATTAGAAGTTGGTTTACATCTATGGAAATCTTGGCAAAATCCCATTTAAGTTGAAGCAGCAAAATTAATTCAGTACTTGTAATGTTATATTAACTCAATTAAGGCAGTGTTGGTTTTGACATTTATTTCTTGTTATGAGTTGGCCCAGAATAGACTTTAAAGATACCACATAAAATGTCAGAAACTTGATTGCAAAATACACATTCAGTGTTTGACAGATGCAACTGAGTGGAAAACCAGATCACAAAGAGGCTGATTAACAATCTAGTTTTCAGCAGGTCAGATTAAAACCTACATCAATACTTCTGTAAAGTGACTCTGGTTTTACTTCATTTTGTTAAATTTTAGAAAGATAAAATGTAGTGGAACAAAAAGACAAAAATGAAAGCAAAGCAAGTTGAGATGTAGGACAGGCAGCATGGTTTCTAATTGCATTCCTCCCAATTACACCCAACAACTATTCACTGTTCCTTGTTTAGAGAGAAGGTACTTTAGGGGCTGGATCAAAGAGTGTGGAAGGTGCTTATTTATTTGGCTAGGATTAAAAACTTATTAACCTTCAAGTAATTAATCATCAGGAATGACAAATGTACCAGATACTTAAGCCTTTGCGTTCCTCATTAAGTGTTCTTCTACTGAGCTATCTCAGAAAAAATTAGTTCATAAATTATTACATTCTGTACCGCACTCCTGTTGTATCCCACCTCATTTAGAGTCCAACCTCATTTAGTATCCCACCTCCTCCTCCCGTGTTAATCTCTGGTTATGACTAAACTTTTAAAATATTAGGAATTTAAACATATTCTTAGGTTAATGAAGTCATAATAATTGTTTGCTGCTGCTGCTAAGTCACGTCAGTCGTGTCCAACTCTGTGAGACCCCATAGATGGCAGCCCACCAGGCTCCCCCGTCCCTGGGATTCTCCAGGCAAGAATACTGGATTGGGTTGCCATTTCCTTCTCCAATGCATGAAAGTGAAAGATGAAAGTGAAGTCGCTCAGTCGTGTCCGACTCTTAGAGACCCCATGGACTGCAGCCTATCAGGCTCCTCGTCCATGGGATTTTCCAGGCAAGAGTACTGGAGTGGGTTGCCATTGCTTAGGTATGTTTATTACATTCTCTCTTGTGACTACATTTTTAAAAGTCTATTTGCTCTTCATTAACAATTGCACTCATCTCACATGCTAGTAAAGTATGCTCAAAATTCTCCAAGCCAGGCCTCAGCAATACGTGAACCGTGAACTTCCAGATGTTCAAGCTGGTTTTAGAAAAGGCAGAGGAACCAGAGATTAAATTGCCAACATCTGCTGGATCATTGAAAAAGCAAAAGAGTTCCAGAAAAACATCTATTTCTGCTTTATTGACTATGCCAAAGCCTTTGACTGTGTGGATCACAATAAACTGTGGAAAATTCTGAAAGAGATGGGAATACCGGAGCACCTGACCTGCCTCTTGAGAGACCTGTATGCAGATCAGGAAGCAACAGTTAGAACTGGACATGGAACAACAGACTGGTTCCAAATAGGAAAAGGAGTATGTCAAGGCTGTATACTGTCACCCTGCTTACTTAACTTCTATGCAGAGTACATCATGAGAAACACTGGACTGGAAGAAACACAAGCTGGAATCAAGATTGCTGGAAGAAATATCAATAACTTCAGATATGCAAATGACACCACCCTTATGGCAGAAAGTGAAGAGGAGCTAAAAAGCCTCTTGATGAAAGTGAAAGTGGAGAGTGAAAAAGTTGGCTTAAAGTTCAACATTCAGAAAACGAAGATCATGGCATCCGGTCCCATCACTTCATGGGAAATAGATGGGGAAACAGTAGAAACAGTGTCAGACTTTATTTTTCTGGGCTCCCAAATCACTGCAGATGGTGACTGCAGTCATGAAATTAAAAGACGCTTACTCCTTGGAAGAAAAGTGATGACCAACCTAGATAGCATATTGAAAAGCAGAGACATTACTTTGACAACAAAGGTCCGTCTAGTCAAGGCTATGGTTTTTCCAGTGGTCATGTATGGATGTGAGAGTTGGACTGTGAAGAAACCTGAGCACCCAAGAATTGATGCTTTTGAACTGTGGTGTTGGAGAAGATTCTTGAGATTCCCTTGGACTGCAAGGAGATCCAACCAGTCCATTCTAAAGGAGATCAGTCGTGGGTGTTCTTTGGAAGGAATGATGCTAAAGCTGAAATTCCAGTACTTTGGCCACCTCATGTGAAGAGTTGACTCATTGGAAAGGACTCTGATGCTGGGAGGGATTGGGGGCAGGAGGAGAAGGGGATGACAGAGGATGAGATGGCTGGATGGCATCACTGACTCAATGGACATGAGTCTGAGTGAACTCTGGGATTTGGTGATGGACAGGGAGGCCTGGCGTGCTGCGATTCATGGGGTCGCAAAGACTCCGACACGACTGAGAGACTGAACTGAACTGAACATTTCTTAGACTAAAGGAATAGGATTTTGCACATCTTTTGACCAGTTCATCTTTCTTGTAAAATTTTTGTGTGATGTATGTTAAAGTTTATTTATATTTTAAATCTATTATAGTTCCATTTACAGTATGCTTAACTGGGATTTCTCTTTTTCAAAGCTTCAATTAAATGATTTCATCTTCAATGGGAATTCATTCCTATGTAGTTATTCAGGAGAGTATATACTGGTTGCATCAAAAAAATGCATTTTTTTTTCACTTGACATGTATTTAGATTCATCATTATTTTATTTGTCAAACTTTGGGTAGAACTATTTTCTGAGATAATTGAAAATTAGACTATCTCAAGTTATTTGAGAAGGCAAACATGTTATGCATGTATACAAACATTTATAGTAGGCTCCTGTGGTTCCTGAATACTAAGGAGATAATGAACTTATATGGGTATGGATCTCAGAACTCAAGTTTTTCAGAGTTATTAACTTTGAACTCAGAACTCAAGTTATTAACTTTCCCTCAAATTATATGAATATATATTGATAGAACATTGCCACACATATTTTACCAGCTGTTTTCTCAGACAGTTGCAAGTACACTGCAGAATTCTGAATTCTGCATTACATGTCTTTGACAGTAGGATGAAGCGAACAGAATTAAAAGTTCAAAAGCATCAACTCCAACTAAAACAAAGCAGCATTACCAGAGTTTACTTCATATTCCTCTGCTAGACAAATGCTTGTTTTCAACTTGAAGTTTCAAGCAGTAGATTTCTCACTTGTGGCCAGAATCTGTGAGTTGTTTACCAGGTTAAAAAGTTCTGGATATATCATTGATGGAACCTTGTAGTGACCACTGGCTGTGATGTCATAGACTCTTAGTTAAACTTCTAGAAGTTATATTTAGTCATACCAGAGATTAAACAGAAACGATGCTTACTAAATGAGGTGGGATCCAACAGGAGTGTAGTACAGAATGTAATAATTTATGAACTAACTTTTTCCTGAGTTAGCTGAACAGAAGAGCACTTAATGAGGAAGGCAAAGGCTTAAGTATCTGGTACGTTTGTTATTCCTGATGGTTGATTTACTTGAAGATTAATAAGTTTGAAATCTACCAGTCTTAGAAATGGAAGAAAAGGATGAATCTGAACAGTCTATCTCAGCAGGGAGGCAAGAAATTAGAAAGAAAAGACGACCCAGCCAGCCCATGGTAGATAAATCCCAGCAGACTGAAGTGATAGAGAAAAAGAAACAATTGTCTATACCGCAATCATCTGGCCCCAAAGCTGCCCTTAGTATTGGTAATATTCCTGGAAGCAAATTAAACTATGAATGTCGTAGAGTATCTTCTCAACTTCAGCAAACTTGGGTAAAGAGAAAGCGTGTACAGGATATGGCTGATAAGTCTCTGCAGACAGAAACTATTGCAGAAGAGAAAAAAGAAGAAATTAAGTTAGTTTGTGAAGCAGTGGTACCTGAGGAAAAGCCAGCTGCTGTTGAAGTAGGTCCTGAATTTCCAGAGAGTGTTCAGGAAGTAGAAGTTCCATCAAGCAGACACTCTGTTCAAGTCAAAATAGACAGATCTCAGCAGACTTCTTGTACTGGAGACTGGACAATGATGAACTTTCCTCAAAAAGAGAAACTAGACAAGGAACAGCAGACATACTTTAGTGAATCAGAAATAGTGGTTATTAGATGGCCGGCTAATTCTTTTTCAAAGTCAAAGGAAGGTGCACAGAAGCACAAATCTTCAGGGAATATTTTTGTTAGTGAACATCCTGAATTTCAACCCACAACAAGTAGCAATGAAGAAATTAGGCAGCGAAGTATTAGCAGAACATTATCTATTTCACCAACCAAAAAAGATTCTCCTGTACCTTTAGAAGATGAGAAAGATGTTCCAGTTGAAGTACAGCCTCCTGCTGCAGAAGAGATCTCTGCTGAAGAACAACTTCCACTAGATGAGACTACTGCAGAAGAGCTTCCTGTGGAAGTTCAGTCTCCACCAGCTGAAGAGACTCCTCTTGAAGTACAGCCTTCCCCAACTGAAGAGGCTCCTGGAGATGAGGCCCCCACTAAAGTAGAGCCTATGCCAGACGAAGAGGCTCTTTCAGAAGAGCCTCCTGCTGAAGAGGCTCCTGTTGAAATACAGCCTTCCCCAGTGGAAGACACTGCTGGATATGAGGCCCCTGCTAAAGTAGAGGGCACCTTATCAGAAGAGACTCTTTTAAAAGAGCCTCTTACTGAAGTTCAGCCTCCTTCACCTGAAGAGGCTCCTATACATGAGGCCCCAGAACTTCAACTTTCACCAGCTGTGGAGGTCCCTGCAGAAGAGGCCCCAGCTGACATTGAGCCTCCACCAGCTGAGGAGGCCCCTGCAGAAGAGGCCCCAGAGGTTCAGTCTCCACCAGCTGAGGAGGCCCCTGCAGAAGAGGCCCCAGCTGAAGTTGAGCCTCCACCAGCTGAAGAGGCCCCTGAAGAAGCAGCTCCAGAGGTTCAGTCTCCACCAGCTGAGGAGTCCCCTGCAGGAGAGCCCCCAGA